>NC_056729.1:799754341-799941841 GCF_019279795.1 Protopterus annectens
GTTATATGCAGAACTGATGTCCACAGATGTACTTATTCAAACAGGCATTAACCCAACTGAAATGACAGAGCATTTCATACCCAACCTCACTAGAGAAATGGAAAACAAAATGTCATTAGTTTATTTTATTCTGTGGCATACTGAGATGTCATAAATATGTTTTTAAAGTAATGTATATATAGCATACATCTACTGTATGTGGATGATATGTTGGCTTATAGTAGCTGAACTTTCTGTTACACTTTGTAAGGAAGCAAATCACTCAGTTCTCTTATAGTGTCATTTTAGGGACTTAAAGATTAAGGAGGGCTAAGCCTGCTAAGACATTATAATAGAAAGTGGCATGACAGCTTACTGTGCATATTGTTTCTGTACAAGCACTTGAGTTTCAAGTACCCAAAAACTACAGCTTCAAAGCTAGGAACTTGAGTATCTTGTAGCTCACATAGACCACTGCTCACACTAAAACTCAAATATAATTTAAGGCAAACAGTTACTATACGTAACATAAACATGTTGTAAGAGTGGCAGCTGCGGGGAGGGAGCTGGAGGGGGATTTTAGGGTTACGAAGCTGGAGGGAGATTTTAGGGTTAGGGAGCAGAATAGGAATTTTAGGGTTAGGAGGCAGGATGGGTGTTTCGGGTCTAAGGACGGGGTTGGATATATGGGTTGGGGAGTGGATTCTTCGGGTAAGGTAGCAAGGACTCAAGCTGGGAAATGAGTAGGAGTTTTAGGGTTTGCATTAGGGCCATGGTAGGACTAGTAATAGTGTTAGATGTTAGAAAGGGCTACATTGTTACAGGAGATTGGGATAGTGAGAGATAGACCACTTGCTTTTTTGAGCAAGTAGCAGTGTTCAAATGTGTTGTGAGCTACTAACATGAGAGAATCTGTTGCAGACCCATGCAGATATCATCATGCTGTCACACACCAAATAAAATAAACAATTGCTAACAAAAACGTTAACAACAAATAAACTGCAAATCTTCTACTTTATATAATCACCACTGAGCAAACATTCTCTAAAAGATCTCCACACCCTGGACCAGACATTACAGCGATGCAAGAGCTACTGAATGAATATAATTCAGATTTTTTTCCTCCGGGTGACACTTGTAAAACCTGTCTACTTATTATTTACTCAAGATGTTCTTTGTGGGCTGTATTTATTTTAAATTAATTAAGTATGTATTAAAGAAATAAGGATAACACAACATTACCTTTACTTTACGTAACTTTTTTACACTCTGAATTAATGTACATGTAGGTGGCATGAGTCAGTTTTGTACCAGATAGCCACGTGCCATAAAACTATTGTCAGTACAGTGAAAAGTATTTCTCAAGTGCTAGCATGACTTATGTTAGTGTCCTGCCCAACAGGTAAATGCAGTTATACAGAAACTCCATCTACATGTTTGCATCTTTATATTTCATGCATGAAATGAAATCACTTGATAGTCAAAATACTAATTAAAGATAAGCAGAAAATGCAAAGATGACCATGTACATAAAATATGCAAACGTTTTGTGTGCATCATGCGGCACAATGGGGGAAATACGGAATTGTTGTAAACCCTAAAGGTATCATATCATGACAAGCCTCCTTCAAGCATGCACGCACATTATACAGCATGCGAATGCCATACACCGATTTTAGCACCACTGGATTTTATGCAGTTTCTACCACTTTATTAAGACCTGCATTGGGCATTAGTGCTGCATTTTCTTCTTTTTCTTCTTTTTCTTCTGAGATCTAGGCAGCTCATTACTTTAGAGTGAACATGCTACTCTATCTGTGAGTGACTTGTGGCAGACTACATTAAAATGAATTGTGAATTTGCTGGCATTTAGTAAGCTGTACCCTGATACCTCCAGAAATGTTATACTGAATGTAATTAGGAATATGTCATGCCATTTGTATCAGACGTAATGTATGACTGAACTACTAATACAGAATGCTCATGAAGCAAGTAACACAACAAAAAATGTGTAGATTTTTATATGAAGAGCTGTGGCTATGCTGTAATAAAACTCTTGCATATATTTTTTTGAAAAAGATTCTACATCTTCATGCATCCTTGGAACTGTATGACATGGAAAGTAATACAAGGAGATCAAATCAGAAAGTTTAATATTAATTTCAGTTGTGATGAAATGGGTTATTAAGCAGTTATATAATGACACAAGATATTTAACAATAAGACTTGCAGCATTAGTGCAACACTGAAACCAAGTAGCTTATGTTTTTATTTCTTTAAATCTATTATGCTGGTGGGGAGATTTTCTGTTATTTTGAGTACTTTAGCAACAGGCAATATAAAACATATGACCGGATTCAGCAACATTTAATTTCCTTGCAGGAACAATGTAACTGTTCCTGCATGGAAAATGGCCACTTTGCAATCCACGTACGTGCTGTTTTCATGTGCATCAGCGGCCCTACAATGTTCCTGCATGGAAAGCCATACAGGATGCAAATCACCTCATCTGCTGGAAAAAAACATACAAATTAAGTGATTTTGTGATCTACGAAGCTGCCCGGACTTTGTGCATGAACAGTGTCAGAGCAGAAATGTATTCAGTTGGTAACTGAATATATTTCTGCAGCTGACCAAATGAAGGTGTGGAAAGCATGTATTAATGTGAGACACAGATGCCAATGGCCAAATATAAGGCCATTGGCATTAAAATATGTTTTTTTTTTTTTTAAATAAAACTTTTTTATTTATTGGCCGATCTTGGCCATTTAAGCTCAGGGCAGCCACACGCAAACACGGGGATGGGGAAAAGAAAAAAGAAGAAAAAAACACAATCTGAAAGAAATCTGCATTTTGCCATTATAGTCTATGGCATGCAGAATGTAAACAAAACTAGGGACCAGTGGTTGTCAAGGGGAAAGGGTGTGCTTGAGTCCGGTAACTATGGACTTACACTGGGGGGTATGTAAATAAGGCGATTAATGGTGAATCACAGATTTCTTCTAAGTGTCAGCCTGCACCTAACCGTGTAGGTGCAGGCACAGAACAGTGTAAGAATAACAGCCTGATTATTTCAGAACGGGGTGTGTCATGTTTGCTGTAAGCTCATTGGAGCCCTGAGGCGTGTTTGCCTTAGCTAAGCACAGCTAAGGAAGGGGGTGTATCTGAAGTTGCTTAGTACTGTGTACATTGCCTGAATGTGTGTGTGAGGCGTGCATCGGGTTTAAAAAAAAAAAAAAGGAAAGGAAAGGGCTTAAACAGGGAGGAAATGGGAAGGGGAGAAAGCAGTAGGAAGGCAATCCAGGAGAACTAGCATAGCTGGCAGGTGGAATGTATCAGAGTCAACCAATTACACATGCAGCACCCAGCACACCACTATAAACTATGCAAACACCTTACAGAGTGTTTTTACCCACAGACACTACACAACTGGTGTACACAAGCATGGAAATGTTAAACTCACAAAACTAACAAAACATGTTAGGGGCTGCTGTGGCTTTGATTTACCAGTATGTGCAACAGACAGGGGGTGTTGAGGAGGAGAATGCTGACAACTGACCCAAAGTGAGAAGGAGGATAATTTATTTTTATTTATGTAGTTATTTTTATGTTACATTTGTTTACTGGGAAAAATCTGACTGGACACAGGTCCTTTTTCAGCTGAGGCCTGAGGAGAAAAGCTCCACAATACATTTGCACACATTAAAAACATGTCTAAAAAAAATAAATAAATAAAAGACTGTACAGACCCAGGGTAACCTACCAGGGGTTACATGAGCTGTAGATAGTGGGTGGACAGGAACATTCTACGGCAAATCATCGAGCTGTGCCAGCCTCGCCTCAGATCCAGAACCAACAGAGGGGAACCCATCCCAGTTGGTACCAAGGTATGTGTAGCCTTAGGAATGCTAGCCACAGGTACCTTCCAAAGACCAACTGGGGATGTCATGGGGGTTTCACAGGCATCAGCATCCAGAGTACTCCACCAGTTCCTGGATGCCATACTACCACATGCCAGTGAGCACATATATTTCCCCAGCATCCATGAGGTGTTGACCAGCATAATGCGTTGCTTACACCATATAGCAGAATACCCTGAGGTAGTTGGTGCTGTAGATTGCACGCACATACACATCAAAGCACCACTCGGTGAGTGGGGTAGGATCTCCATCATCCACAAGGGCTTCCCCTCCATCAACTGCCAGATCGTGTGCAATGCCCAGGGCATTATCATGCAAGTGTGTGGTGGCAGCCCTGGAAACTATCATGACTCCAACATCTGGTATTCCTCACAGCTGTATCAGGGGTTTGTTGGGGGGGGGCATCCCAATTGGCCATCTAGTGGGGGATGCTGGCTACGTACTGGAGCCATGGCTGATGACACCCATCAGAAATGCACACACCCCCAAAGAAGAATGCCATAATGAGGCACATGCATAAGCCAGGATCATTATAGAGCATTTGTTTGGAATGCTCAAGTCACTGTTCCGCTGCCTTGACACATCCGGTGGAGCTTTGCAGTACTCTCCAGATACATGTAGTATGTGCCATGTTACACAATATAATCCTGTGGAAAAAGCTGCAGCAAGAACAACATGTGGAGGAGCCACACAGCACCCCACCATTGCCAAGGTCACCACAGGCACAGAGGGACTTGGAGGAGGAACTTCCTGAGCCTGCCCCTAGAGGCAGACAGAGGCGTACCCAGTATGCCTATGCCTTGGTGAAGAGGTAATGCATAGCACAGACTGACACTGTAGGGACCCAGGGACTGATACCTCTCTCCGACTCGCACATGCAGTAAAAGGGATACCAAACATGACACTACCTGTGCTTTATCATGTAGAGGGAGTCTACTGTGTGAGATTCACATAGTCAGCCCTCCAGCACCATCCTCAATACCACCCCAGACACAAGGTAAGTCACCCTTACTATCAATTACTGAATGGAGTAGTATGTTTTGATAGTTATATCTATGCTATGGATGCAAGCATGCAAGGGAATTGGGTGGCCAAATGGGATAGCAGCAGATAGCTGACAGCTATATGGGACAGTATGAAATCCATAACAAGTACTGTTGTCCCCATACTAGGCAGTAGTACTCATTGTGGCAACTCACACTGCAGCACATGTGGTGGCTCGACTAACTGTGGGTGTCCACAGGTCACACACATGGATGTCAATGAGCATTCCCATACCCACCCCCAGCCTCACCCAGCAGAACAGGTGTAGATGACTGAAAAGAAAGGTCAGGCAAAGCTCCACAAATGCTGGCGATGGTGAACAGCCCCCCTACAGACCTACACAGACATACTACAACAGGTCTGGCAGTTGCAGTGTAGTTCTGAAGAGTAAGAAGTCTGAAACTGAAATTTATGCCATTATAATCTAACTTTTGTACTTTACTGATATGCCTCCATTCTGCAGGATAAGGCACAATACAATACTAAATGGAAGCAAACAGAGTATAACTGAAATACCAGTGCAGTCAGTGCAAATATGTAAAGTTGTCAGGTGTGTCCCCCCACCCCATGTATAAATGGCAGTAACATGTAAGTTTGTAGAGTAATATCAGCGGAGTACAGATTGCCTGACCAGTCCCAAACAACATGATAATCAGTGTATGTCCACTATATGCAGGGGTCAGCGTGCCAATTTTTTGTGAGTGTTTAATATCATCTGGAAGTGGACAGTATGTAGGCCTGGATGTTGTGTCTCAGTGGCCTAGGTACAGTACTGTGGCTGACAGGGCCATGTTCCAACAACTACAGTGCCAACCAATCTGCTTCCCAGCTACACCAATGTTACTAGTTGTACACACTCACTGTCCAGATGTCAATATGTGTCACTGTCAGAAAGCTGGACAGGGTATGAACAGGGGTCCATACAAAGAAACAGTACACAGGTGGAAATACTCTACGCAATGCCTCGAAAGTAACTCTGAACTGCACACACCTTTGGAATTAAATATAGAGATTAGCATCACGTTAGTTGTCCCTGTAATATGGAATACTGCTTGTCTCCCTAATCACTGGCAGCCCACAAAAGCCACAGTTAGAAAGTAATGATACACTGCTGATATCCACATGCAAGGCAGGAGAAGGAGAAGGTCCCAGTTATATCTGTGAGTCAGGTGCCATAAGCTTCCATATCACACATGCACTCAGTCCACCCCCCCCCCCCCAACAGCCGCAGGTATTTCATCAGTCAAATCCTTGCTGTTGGTAATGATTACAGAATCATCACACTTTTTTTATGGAATACACACAGGATGCAGCATGCTGAAATGGTGTCTCATGCTGGTGTGCCCCTAGCCATAAGCAGCACCCTGCACACATCCAGACTGATGCATCACTATGAACTAGAAGGACTGCAAGGAACACCCTCACCAACTTGCCTATGTCACCCCAGGGGATTCCACTGGCTTGCAGCCTGGTAATGTATGAATGACAAAATGCAGTGGCCGGCATCACTCTCATGTGGCCTACAGGCCTCTGGCAAATGCCCATTGCTTGCCCATAGTACCATCATATGCTTCACATGTAGTGCCATCATATGGAATGTCATAGGGTCCTAACTAACAATATAACACATTAAGCAGAAAACAAATGCAAAGCCATGCTGACAAATGCCAGTGGCATGCTTCTCCATGTCCTAGTGCAAGAATTGTGGACCAAGACATAAATACTGCTGTGATAATGGTCAGATTATAGAAATACATATAAGATATTGCTCCCATACTGTTAGGAAGAAGATAGACTTACAGATGGGGGGGGTGCATAAAAGCATGGGTTTCATGGAGTGTGTGAAGTCTGAAACTCAAATGTCTGCTCATACTTCCCCCTGACTGCAAACCCATGAATGCATAACCACAAACTTGCTTGTAAACTACAATGTGAAGGGAAATTGACAAGCTATAAGAGTCCTGCCTTTGGATAATCTGGTCAAATCTATACAGCTGAGAGCTATGCCCACAGCAGGATATGGCCATTCAGGTAAGTTGAGAAATGCACAAGAAGGGGATCCCCAGCCAGCATGGCACCAAGGTGCTGGACCATTTACACAGACCCATCACTCAGTTGTCTGTAGCCACCCCTGCACAATGGAAGGATTGTGCCACAATGTCTAGTCTTTGCCTCACAATATTGGTCTCTGCTTCATTGCTTTTGTATTTCCCTGGTAAACAACTATGAGCAAACAATGATATCTGTCAGTAGTTGATGACACAATACATTACACTGTAAAACAGTACATATGTCCAAAAATCTGTGCTAAAACAGAACATGTTACACAAGCAACACAGACAGTAAAGGAAACTTAGTTACACACAGTATCCCCCCATGTTTGGACCAATTGTGTCTCCATATTGGCAACCTATGTACAGATATCCTGCAAAAATAGCTTGCTAGGTGTAGCTGTAGCACATAAAACCCTGGACTGGAGTACAACTCTCCCTGGAATGGATTCCCACAAGCAGTATGGAAGGTCATACTGGGCATGTCCTACACTTAGAGAATGGATTCCCATACTCAATATAGAAGGTCATACTGGGGATGCACCTACACTTCCATGTCTGATACCACAGCGGGCCATAGATATCTGTTAACTGCAGATGCCCATGCACACACACCAAAATGTAAACTGTTTGGTCTTCACACACACACAAATTGGACAGGAAAGCCCACAGCCAGCTGTAGGTGACAGATTTGTGGTACATCTCGATCTGTTTTTTGTGATACGTGCACATATCTAAGGCCGACATCATATAATAATTCAAACATACACACACATACACATGGGGAAGAGAGACAGACAGTGAGGTAGACAGTACCATTATGAAGCCTTTCCCACACAGTACACATCCCATACTTCTTTTTTTTTTTTTTTTTTTCAAATAACTCTTTATTTATTTCACATAAAAGAATGAATGAACAATATATAAATACATGAGAATAGTTCCAGCAAGTACACATCCCATACTTCTATTCTACACTATCTGCTGATGTATGTCACTTTAGATGTACATTTGAACAAGCCTCAGACATGTAAGCTCAATAGTGCGTGTGATAAATGCATAATTTACTCAAGCAAATAAGTAGATAGGTAGGGTTTTGAATCTTGCTCCTGGCAACTGTGTGAGAAGGAGTTACTGTTTTGCTCCATCCCCACCCAGTACACATCCCATTACCCAATATCAGAACATATGCTGCAGTCAGTCACTGTACAAATTAATTTTGTTAGCCCTCAGCCCTATAGGCTCTGTTGTGCTTGTGATAACAGTGTAACAGTAGAGTTCCAAAAACTATTTATGTAGCAATCCTAATCACAGTCCTGTCAAATGTAAAGGTGTGTCCATTTGTGTGTGTGTGTGTTTGTAGGTGAATGATTTTGAGGCCATTCCCACTCACTCCATTTCACATTGCCCTTCTTTATCATGGCTGCTGATGTCACTCACCTTTAAAGATACCTTTGGACACCTCTCAAATACATAAGTGTTGTGGCTTGTCAGATAAATGTGCACTACTATAGTACAGTGAACTAGTTAGGTAGGGGTTTGAATCTCATTCCTGTCAAGTGTCTATGCCTCTGTAGTTGTGTTGTTCACATTGCAATCTATATCCATTCGGGGTGGATTTTACTACACCTTTGTGTGATCCACCCAGAAATTACCAAATGACCACTGTACAGGCCCAACTTTTATGACAGTTGTGGACACTCTTCAGTCCTATAATCTGTTTGTCATGTGATATTACTATAGAACAATATAGAGTCCAAAACAAGATATGTGGCCCTTGTAGTCCTGTGATACAATTCCACACTCGGGAATCATAGGTAAACACACTCATCTATTCATTAATCCCTATGTCACTAAGTGGTCTGCAAACCGGCTCACAGATGGAACTCACAGTGTGAAAGCAGTGGACTCCGTGTCAGACTATAAAAACAGTAATGAGTGGTATCAGACTACCAAACAGTCATATGTGGAGTATCACAATTCTTGTCTTATTTCCAGTCTTGTGTGTTGTGTGTGGCGCTGATATCCAGCCCAACAGGAATGAACTGTGGTTAATAATGTTTGCAGACAATTGCTAGTTGGGAGATATGTTTACATCCCCGAATTATGTTAACATCCTGCATAAAGTCGACACTGACACCTCCAGCTGTTGTCAGAACACTAGCCTTAGTCTTAATGTCAAGAAATGTGTCCCAATCCCCTGTTGAATCGATGTGTTGTCCACAATGGAGAAAGATGTCCTTATAGGAGGTCTGTGAACAGAGCTGTGGACAGAAAGTCCTTCCATGTGGCACATTGCATAACTAAGGGTGTGTCATCCAGGAATGAAGAGGTCAATGTCTCCCTCTAGTCCACGCTCAATAGGCCAATTAGCAGGTCCAGTGGCCCATTTTCCATGTAACTCATTAGACACTTTCAACAGCTGGATAGTCTGCAAGTGTACCTGACATGTATGACCCTAGGCATGAAACGACTGTCTGATATGGAAAGAGGCCAAAACCCCCAAGTGTTCCCGGTCACATCATGGCTACTGACAGGCAAATCCTGCTTGACTGAAAATGCCATGTCTGCCCAGCTGTGTTACACATGCCACAGCTAGGAAACCCTAATTTGTATTCATCACATGCCATGGATACCTCAACCGTATTACCACATTCAACAGAACATGCTTGGGGACATGTCCATAACCCAGACACTGGCCATGTTATGCAATATATGTTGCATACATGTCAATTGGAGCACCTCACTGGCACTCTTCAAGAGAAATCGAGATGAGTGGATGGTGAATATCACTGTTACCCTGGGGATCACTCAAGTGGCAGTAGTTGATAGATGGCATGCTGACAAATGTCAGGTGCCATGATACCAGTGTACTCACATGCTCTACTCTTCTCATATCTCTGTGGACATTAGCCTAGAACACACCCAGGGACACCTGCACCAATGGAACTCAGTACTGACAAATGTGTCTGTATGCATTACTGAGTATAACATTGTTTGTGAGTTTGTAAACTTGTAGTTGAAAATACTTTGAGGACCTTCTCACCCACTACACCCCCATTGCTATACTTAGAAAGGGCTGCTGCCGTACTGCACTGTAAAGGTACCTTGTGACACTCTTCACACTATGGGCTACCTTGAGCTTGCAGTACCAGCATAACACTGTTCTACCAATGAGTAGACAGGTGTGGTTTACCCTCTGAGTCCTGGCAAATGTGAGTATGCGTGTTTGTGTATGTGTTGGCAAGTGTATGTGTGTGTGCATATGTGTAGGAAACACCATTTTAAGGCCCCAGAGCCATGAAATAATCTTCACCCTGCTAGCTCTGTGGCAGGTGTGATAAATGCATATCAGTGTAATAGCAATAATTAGATAGGCAGCCAAAGGTCTGAATTTCATTCCTGGTAAATGTGTGATTGTGGGTTTGTCATAGCATTATCATGGGTATGAGTGAGTACTATATACAATGTGGGTGGGGTGCTGGGTTTAATATTTTTACACCATGGCACCCCCAGTACATGTCCCAAGGTCTACTGTATGAGGACCTCTGTCACCATTGAACATACAGGTAACTGATGACACTCTTCAGCCCAGTAAGGCATGTGCTGTGTGCCAAAACTCTGTAACAGTATGGACTGAAAGACGAGATAGACAGAGCTGCTAACCACAGGTGTGACAAATGTGCATATGGCTGTATCTGTGTTGGTCATTGTGTATATTTCTGTAGCTGATAGTATTTCCTGGCATTGTCACTCAGGACATCTCCCATTGCCATACTGTGCAAGGCCAGTGGATGTTGTTCACATTAGAAGAACTGTGAGGCACACTTCACCCTACTTTCTCCATGGTGTGTGCAATAAATGCAGAGCACTTTAATAGCAAGAGCTAGGTAGGTAGGTAGTGGTTCTCATCTCAGTCATGCCAAGTGTATATGTTTGTGCATATGAGATCAGTATTTTGCCTGTGTGTGTTTGAGTGACAAATGTGGCCATGGTTTACAATTTTACACGTGCTGTCCTACATCCACATGGCTGATGCCTAACTCCCACCACATGCTGTGGCACAGACATCCCACAGCTGAGAATTGCCACCATCTCACCTAATTGTCTATCTGTGACGTTAGCATAATAACGGTGAGCATCTCTAAGATCAAAGATGTTGTCACACATAGCATAAAGAGTTGCATTTGTGACCCTGAGAATATGTCCAGTGTTAGATTTGACACATGTCTGGGCCTCTATGACAGTCCAAACCATGCATCTGGTGACACCTGCTGTGGCACTTGTGGCAGGGGCATGATGGGCAGCATCCAAATATAAGCACCTTGTCCATCCACATGCATGGAATCTTGCCTGTTCTCTGGCTATGGAAGGGTTATACACACTAGATAGTTCTCTTAGATTTACATGACAAATGTGTATCATACTCATATTCACAGGTAGCATATGAATATGTACAATATCCTTGTGGCTGGCCTAGCAGTGGCACAGTCAGTAGTCTTTGACAGACACTCCAGTGTTTGTCCTATGTGAGCTGTCCTTTCCTGGGGTGAGTTAGGGTCTTGAGCTGTGTTCTGTGTCACAGCAGAGAGGGGCAGATGTTATGGCCATATCTGCTGTTTAGCAGGACATCACTACAGCAAGTCTTGCTCAAACATTAATCTTTCAAAATCCTAATTTCCATTATTAGAAAACACATACTACATTCACATATATGCTGACTTGTTTCACATACCTTTTTGTCATTAAACACTGCACTGGGTTGTATCAGAAGGTTGCTCCATGTCTTTTTGTTTTCTTAATGTGGAGTATTCGTAGACAGATTTTTGGAATAGGTGTCTGCATGCCCTTTGTAGATAATGCTCTTGACCAGATGATGGCCTGTGCATCAATTGCTTTTCCCCACTTGCTAATTGCATGCAGAGCAGCTGGGTAGTTCTTCCAATAGCCAATGTCATGGCAACACACTCCTATAACTGAGTACTTAATTTGGGTGTTGTCCCTTTGCCTTGGCTGTGAGGAACACATCCTGGAGGTGTATAGCTACTGAGTATTACTCACAGCAGGTGGGAATAACTCTTACAACAAGACTTGTGGAGACAGGCCAACTAAATGGTGAAGAAGGTTACAGACTTATGGACCAAATGTGAGTATTGCTGTTATATGGTGTGAATACTGGTAGTTTTACAGGCTTTGTGTGTACATGCTACGTCTGCATGGATTTCAGTCTGACAAAGTTATGTGTCTGCATAGCTGTATAGTGTAGGCCTATCCACGTAATGGCCAGAGGTTTGCATGTTATGTTTGGTGTGTTACCCAGACAGGTGTTGTCCTTGGCAAATCGGTGGCATACTCTGGTCATTGATGCCAGTAAATGGCAACATCCATTTGTGTTTCTGACTTTATACCCCTCAGAATAGAGATGTTGCAACCAACCCTGTAAAAAACAGCAACTTTCTCAGTGTATAACAGCAATATTTCAAATAAGGCCTTGTATTTGGACCTCTGTCCTCCACTTATATGACAGGCTTTGTCCAGTTGTCATGCAGTAGGAGGTTGATACAGGTATGGTCTATCAGTATTTAGTGCTGACATTCCTGCTATAATCCCAGTGATGTTGTGGAATAAGACACATTAAGTGAAGTAGGGGACATACATATGAGTTCAAATGCTGGACACTATGTAGAACCCCATACAGTCAAGAGGGTCTGTGGAATAGTAGGACATGCCTTAGAATCAGTCTGTTAGAACATGCGAGAGATAGTTATTACATGGAAAATGTTTTATAGCATTTCACCATGGGGACTGTAGTGGGTTACAGTGTACTTTTCTTAAAAAAGTCTGTTTCCCAGTTTGATCAAACACTTATAACAGAAGCATTATGCAAAGAATCAATTTACATTGTATCATTTGATACTGTATCCCCTAGCGGATTAACTGAGGTGTGTAATTGGAGGCTGTTTAAGAACATACATAATGAAGTGTCAATTGCTTCATATATTTAAGGCAAATATGTTTTGTAATGTAATACTTGATGGCAAAACACATTAAAACATGTGTGTGTATTGATGGCTGTTTGTCTGTTGCTTTACTATCTTCAGTCATTTTAGTTATATTGCTAAGAGGTCAGTGTATGTCTGGCCATTGTGCATGGCCTATCCTGAATTTGTAGCAGTGTACTGTGTACTTATTAGTTGTACTGTGTAGGGGGGCAGCAGATGTCAATGGCATGGGTCCCTTTGTATCTTTACCAATGTGTTTGTATGTCCACTGACTGGTCCCCAACTTAATCTGGCGTGGTCCAAAATTGGACTAAGGTGCTCTTGGCTCTGACAGTGCAGCAAGTTATTGGCAAATAAACCATTACTAATTCCACAGTCTTCCTTCCCTATGATAAACCGACTGCACTGCATGCTATGGTTGGAAATATCATAAAACAGTACAGCTCAAATGGCTCCGTGGTCATATGCTTTGACTGCTGTCTACAGGTTGCTGGGTTCAAGCCCTGCAAGGGCTGTATATTTTGTTGCATGCCAGGTGTATATTATTTCCTTTACATAACATGTCTATATGTGCTGTCATTAAGGGGTGTGAGTATACTGTATGGGACACGTGTATACATGGGTGGTTGCACATGTGATATGCACTCACACATCCATTGTATACCAGCTACACTACCATGGAGACAAATATAATATACCAGATATTTGACTATTAAAATAGTACTAATTAGTTACATTTCCTGTAACTAGTCTAGTCCAGATACAGATTTGCTTTATTCAGGACTGTATGTTAGCTTCTGAGTGTTGCCCAAGTCTGCTCCTCAATTTGTAACTTAGATATGCTAGTTCTCTCCTTTCCTACACTTTCAAAAGCTTAGTAACTTAGCACTTTACCAGACGTCTTGTAGCAAGTATTTTAACACACAAAAGTGCTAACAGCACTAAGCGTTCTACGAGGAAACAGCTCCAGTAACTGTTATTAATGGCCATCCCTCCAGGCACGTCTACAGGGCAGTTCCCTGTGCTTTCACCTATTAACCTGCTGAACTTGGCCATCCTGAGGCAATGTAGCAACTGCCTCATGTACACTGACAAACCTGGCCTCTTACCTCTCTACACTCAGACTTGCAAGAGATGCACTTATGTATCCAAATTCTCTGCCACACACTTTCCAGCCAAGACCAGAATAGTTGGTCAAGGGGAGACAGTCAACACTTGCACCACACTACATGGAACACAAAGCTCTCTAGAACACACACCAGCGATGCTTTCATATAAAAACACAAACCACACAACCAACTTTGCTGAGGCTCTCAATAAAAAGCTGCATGAACAGCAGACACCTCTAAGGCAGACATGCACTCTGCCCCCACCAAACAACAGTAATCACAAGACACATATATCTCCTAAACAGTGTGCCAGTCAGGCAAAGTGCCTAAGTCAAAACAGCATGGCCAAAACACTAGGCATAGTTGACTTGATAGTGAGAAACGGTGATATCCCACTCACTAGGTTGAAAATGGAGAAAGTGACAGTCAGCAGTCTGACAGGCACCTGGATCTGTCACATAACATACACACTGAGGTCCCTCAACAATAGGTACACATATGACTCTGCCATTGTACACATGTGTGTGAATGACCTGAGATGTACCTCCCTGGACTATATGCAAATAGACATGGAGGAGCTCTCCGACTATGTAGCCCAAATGGGTATGACCCTAGCCCTGAGCAGCATTCTACCATCACCCAGTATGATATCACAGTACAAGCTGAAAATAATTGATTTCAACCATTGCCTACATTTCTGGTATCATTGTAAGGGGATCCACTGTCTGTGTGCCTGGGATGGCATGTTTGACAGACCATGATCCTTTGCCAGAGATGACCTGTATCTGTCACCCCTGGGCTTCAAGATACTGGTCCAGGCTCTTTCTACTCCTATAGTGGCTTTATTAGGCAGTGTCCCAAAGACCACATTACCACTGTAACAGCTACAAACAAATGTAATCTGGGGATTATGCTGCTCAACACTAGAGCTCAACATTTCAAAATGCACTCACTCAAAGCACTGCTTAAACTGGAGAACATAGACATTTGTGCTGTAACAAAGAATTGGTTCAAGGCAGCAGGAGGCACACCTGCACTACCAGGATATCACTCATTCCACACCTGTTTGGCCCAGAGCTTGGAATGAAGCTCCAAAAGTGGTGGTGTTTTAATATTCATAATGGATGCATACACCTACAGACTGTTAGCACAATGTAATGCATCTGAGATACGTCAGGTGCAGCTAACATTGAGTAAGACAGCAATACAGGTCATAGCCTGCTGTAGGTTCACAAACATGGCCCAAGACTCACACTCCCCATTCTTAAGCACCCTGGGGAATAACAGGTTCCAACCCAACACTCTCATACTGGCTGACATCAACAACCCCACCATTAACTGGAGAAACTACGCATGTACCAATACACTTGGCCAGTGCTTTCTGGAATTCATTAATTCCAATGCCCTGGATTTGCTCATTCTTACTCCCACTATAGGTAGCAACATCCTTGACCTGGTCATTACTAACATGGGCAAATGTTTCTACATCAACAGTCAACTCCTCCCTGGTTAGATACTAACACAAACTAATCACCTTGGAAATCCACATCACTCCCATCACCCCCACAAAGGTAACCACCATGAAAAACTTCTCCAAAGCAAACTATGGGCTCCTAAAAACTGAGCTGGCTAACTGCATGGCACCCATGCAAATGGAGAATAGTTGCATAACCACCGAATTATACACCAATGCACTGTACAAATAAATACACAAATGCATGGATCCCGCCATACCCAGTAGAACCAAGGAAGTAAATATGGTGGTCCTCTGCTATAAATAAACTGTACAACAGAAGGAGGAATCTGATGCGGAATAAGATGAAGTCCCAAGACTGGAAAAACACCCTTATGGGCCACAAAATGTTGAGATCTCTCATCAAATCCTCTAAAGCTAGCTATGAAAACAGAATTGCAAAAGATAGTAAAAACAACCACAGGGCCTTCTATAGTTATGTAAAGAATCTCCGCAGAAATACCCAGATTTGCTCTAACCTATTGCACAATGGTACCTCCTATATCGAGCTAACAGATATTGCCAATATACTGGCCGACAGATTCAGTGCAAACTTTATCCCTTTCTCCCCTCCCAAAGGACCAATCACAATACCAGTAAATTTCCAGGCACCCAGTATTACTGCTGCACAGGTTAAATCAGCACTGTCCAAGGCCAAGAATACAGCTTCTATGGGACCTGACAATATCACTGGCTGTGTTGCGCATGAACTACAGAGTGAACTGCACTGCACCTGTGTGCCCTGTTCAATCACAGCCTCACCTCAGGCTCTGTTCCTACTGAATGGCGTACTGTTACAGTCATCCCTCTCCTCAAAAGAGGAGTGACTACAGACCACAGGAGCTATCAGCCCATCAGCCTCACAAGTCTTTTATTCAAAGCTATGGAATGCATCATCAGGGACCTAATAAACAAGGATATAGGGAATCTCCAAACTCTGAATCCTACACAGTTTGGTTTTGTGAAGGGTAGCTCATGCCTACTCAACTTGGTTGACTTCTCTGAGTCAGTCACCAGAGCTGTGGATGAAGGCAAGGTGGTTCATACACCCTACCTTGATTTGGCCAAGGCCTTTGATACCATTTCCCACTCAGAAATCACAGAAAAAGTCAATAAGCTAGGCATCTTCCCCTATATCACTAGATGGGTTGCAAAATGGCTCACAGATAGAACCCACAGTGTGAAAGTAGCTGACTCCAACTCAGACTGCTGACCATTCATGAGTGGAGTCCCACAGGGTTCGGTCCTGGGTCCTCTCTTGTTTAGTATATACTTCTCTGAAGTCCAGTCCAACATGAAGGGACTGTGGCTGACAAAGTACCCAGATGATTGCAAGTTGGGAGCTATTATTAACTCCCCAAGTGATGTTGACATCCTACAGAGAAGCCTCGATGAGACCAATGACTGGTGTCAGAATCATGGCCTTAAACTCAATGCCAAAAAAGGGTTGTCATCTCCCTCAGGAAAAACCTGGTTCCCTTGAATTACCACATTAATCATAGTCCACTGAACACAGAAGGCATTATAAGAGATCTTGGAACACAGGTTGACAGCAACTTCTCTTTTGCTGGGCCGAATAAGGACTGATGGATACAAATGGGTTAAGGCACATTTCTGCATATCATATGTATAATGTTATATTTAAACAATAACCCACAGCTGGGTGTGGGTAATACAGGATTTAACCACTGTTGGTGTGGTTTGGACAGGATGGCAATACCCTCATGACCATACAATGCTACCAGTGGGTAGTTCCAGCATTGCCCACACACAGCAATGGGTTATTGCTATTATATTATACAATGACATTATTTAAGAAAAACAATATGTACCTCTCTTAAAAATGTCATCGTATCATGCCTCCATGCTGCCCTTCCACAGGTTTCCAGTATCCTGGGCCATTTCTGATGTACTGCAAATGCATAAGGAACATGTTCCCACACTTACGCAGTACATCAGTGCTGTGCAGAGGTAGCAACAGAGATAGGGGGATCTCATTGGCTTTTCGGTATGTTATACAAGTTGATGAACTCGTATAACATAGTGAGATATATTAAAAAGGCAATGGAGATCTTCCTTTCTCTGCTGACAGGAGGTTCTCCATTGCATTTTTTTTTATATCTTGCTATGTTATACGAGTTTTTCAAATCATAACATATAGTGAGATATGTTTGTAAATACAACATAGATCTTTATTTCTCCATTGCTATCTCTGCAGACTGGAAATACAAACAGGGAGTATTTACATACACATTTATACTTTTACATTTACCTTCCATAACATCCCCCTATGTGCTTTTCTGACATTACATTTTGTGTGACTATATCTATGGGATACTTGGGGGTTTCACAACTTCAGTACACTGACACCTCACATCTGGTCCTAATACACTACTCTGGTTGAGAAATATAAGTTACTTCCTACATAAATATACAAATAAATTAAAATTGTACTGATTTCACATACAAAATGAATTGGCTTTGGGGGGGTTCGCACCTTCGATGACTACATGCAAAGTGTATGCTCTAATCACTGCACTATTGCACTACTGCTTATGTTGGATGTCTGTTGCTATTTAACTTCTTGTGCTGTTTAAGCTGGGCTAAGCATAACTAAGCAACAAGTACATCCATGCAGCTACGCTTAAACTTTATTGCAGATGTGAAAAAAAAAACAATTTATTTGTTGGGGCTGTGCTTTGCAAACGTTGATGACATATAACTTTTCACAGTATGACCGGATTTTGCCTTATATGCTTGGTCCACTTTTCATAAACTTGTGGCTGTCTGGCACATCATTAAAGATTGAAGTTTGAAAATAATGACAGACATTTGCGTTTTAGACTTCATACCCTTCAGAAAATTCATGCTAGTGCAAAACCTGTTATTCTATCAACTTTCTAAGTTAGTAATAGCAATATTTAACAGTTGTGCCTTATGGCTTTGTCCAGATTTTTTACTCTAACTGGTTCAGAGGTGTGACAAGCGATCTCGCTCTTTTTAAATTGTCGTACAGCAATTCTGGTGTGCAGCGGGCATGTGTATTGTGAGAACACTGCTCTCAGTCATGCCCCCTGCACTCGTACGCATCCCCATGTACATATTAGAGCATGGCAGCATGCCTTCATACATATGCATGGTGCGCTGCCATGCTGCACGGGAACAGTCCCTTCCATTCAGGAATAAGCTATTCCTGCATGATAGTTGGCTGAATCCGGAGGATAATGATCCTATTAGAGAGTATTATTCAAAAACTGGAAAAAATATTTTTTTCAAGTTTGCAAGCATAAGTGAACTATAAATAGAATGGGCTGGGACAAATTCCAAAAGGACAAAGGAAGCAGTGTGGCGGCTGTACATAGCATGGTCACCTCTCTCTTTATGAATGAATGAATGAATAAATAAATAAATAAATATTGTTAGACACAGCTTTGTATATGGTTACAGAAAGTAAGTTGAGGCTCAGTTACAAAGCAACAATTTTATTTATTTATTATTTATTGTCATTTGTTAACTGGGTTGGTCCAACTGAGCCAATGGCCCATTTTCAGTGGAGACCCGAGGAGAAAATCTCCAATTACAATTACAGACATGCCAAAAAAACAGCAATTAATACAAAGACTAAAAATTACAATACTAATATTGATAAGAAACATTTACACAAAATGAAATCAACAAAGACAATATATTTATATATAAGTTTCAAAAAATCCAGTACAATAGCAGCAAGATAATCCCTGAGCTGGAATATTTACAAGAACCTGATTGTAGATATACTGAAAAGAAGAGCAAGAAAGGCAGTTAAAAAGATAGAAAAACTTAAAGTAATCAAAAGTAGAATTTAGGAAGAAATCAGTTCGAGATCAGGTCGGAGCTTGGCAAGGGTAGTACCAGGTCTTAAGAAGGAAGTGTTTGAGTTGTACTTTGAAATGGAACTTATGGGGGATACTTCTTATTTTAAGCGGAAGGGGGTTCCAGGTGTGAGCTACAGAATATTTATATAGGGGAGGTGAAAAATCATATACTGCACCAAAGTCCTACCACACGAACCAGCCAACGAAATGAAATAAAACGTTGTAGGACACTGCTAGATTATAATGCTTTATTACTAAAACAAAAGATAAAACACAAGATGGATGTTCCCTTCATCAGATATTTCTCTCATAAAACAGACACTATTTAAAATAATGAAAAGCCAATAGCAGTCAATGAAAAACCCACCTATTTTGAAGGGTGGATTTCACAGGAATCACATCATTAAGCCCTGGCTTCCTACTGGCCAGCAGCTCAACTATCCACCTAGATTCAGCTAACTCTGTTAAATGCTTCAGGTTACCTCCTCTATTGTTTACCTTGACATTCACAATAGCCCTAAAGGTAAAACTATGAGTGGGATATTCCATCACATGTCTACTTAAAGCATTATTTATATCATTGTTCCTTATACAGGAAAAATGCTGCAAAATCCTTGCCTTAAACAATTGATTGGTCTTAAAACTGGGGCATTGAACACACTCTGCCAGGTAAACTATATCTGTAGTACGACATGTGGCTCTACCTTGAAGCACAAACTTCCTGTGCGTAACTGGATGTTCAAAATCAGATGATCTCTTTATATATGGACAAGCTTTACAACCTCCACAAGGGGCTGATCCTGTTGATGTAGCTGTTATTTTATTTTCATTAATATTTTCTCTACAGAGTAGGTCCTTGAGATTTTTGTTCCTCTTATACCTAAATCTAGAATGGGTACCTACTATTTTACTTACACGTTCATCACCCATTAAAATGTTCCAATTTTTGCGGACGATGTTACAAACATCTCCCACATTTCCACTATGAGTGAACATTAGTTCAGGTCCATGTTGCAACAACGGGCCACTTGTAGGGTTAGAAACACTTGTAGTTTCACGTCTTATCCAGGGTTTATATTTGGTACTACAAAAACTTTTACCACGATCCATAACCCTATCAACTACCCTACTTTTATAACCCCTTTGTAGTAAGCACCCCTTTAACTTGGACAATTCTGACTCATAAACTTCTTCATCAAGACATATTCTCGAAATCCTACTAACTTGCCCTTGTATTATATTAGTGTAAGTATATCGTGGGTGCATACTATCATAGGCTAATAACGTATTTCTCCAACAATCTTTTCTGTAAAGCCTAGATGCAAAACCTTCACCATTCTGTTCTATGTGGACATCTAAAAAATCTATGGAATTGAATGATGTTTCCACCTTAAACTTGAAAAAGGTCGTTGTAGAATGCAAAAATTCTACAAACCGATGTAAAGAATCCACGTCACCATCCCACAAGATGAAGCCATCATCCAAAAAACGTACATACATCTTAATGTGTGCCTTCCATATTTCATTGCCCAACACATGTGTCTGTTCCCATTGCGATAGAACAAGGTTAGCGTATGTATTGGCACAGGGGGTACCCATAGCTACCCCCTGTGCCTGTTTATAAACTGAGTCTGCTCCTATGAAAATATTATTGTCAAGGACTGACATTAATAATTCCTTAACTAGGTAAATCTTATCTTCTGTTACCTTAGAATTCCTTAAAAGTGTACTTATCATGGTAACACCATAGTCATTATTGATCACAGTAAATAAGTTATTAATGTCCATGGTAACCATTAACAATTTTGTTGTACATTTTACTTTACCCAATTTCATCAAAAAATCCCCTGTGTCTTTCAGTATATTATCCAACCCATCTACAAAGGGTTTTAGATGGTGTTCAAGCCATATGGATATATTCTCAGTAACCCACCCCCTCCCAGAAACAATGGGTCTAAGGGGTGGGTTTATTAAAGACTTATGAATTTTGGGGAGTGCCTTGAAAATAGGCGTTACAGGCTTATCTACCCATAAAAATTCAAAGGTTGACTCAGTGATCTTCATCTCTGTTAATAACCTACGCAGGCCCTGGTTTACCCTGTCTATAGCATGCTTTACACTCAAAGGATTAATACTAACTTATGTGCTTTTATCTGATAGCATTTTTCTCAACTTTACAGTGTACCATGTTGAATCTAATACAACAATAGCCCCTCCTTTATCGGCCGATTTTATAGTTATATCTCTATTTTTCATTAGACCTTGTAAGGCTGCCCTCTGTGATGTAGTTAAATTATAGTACTTACTTTTATCATTCTGCATAAAGTACCCAACTAGATCTTGCTCACAACTGTTAATGAATAAGCCTAAGGCTGGGGTCAAGGGTGGAACATAACTACTCAGTTTCCTTAGTGCCTTATTGCTCAAATCATTCTCACCAAACATAACCTTCAAGGCCACATTGCGAGTAAATAACATTATATCCATCACTACATCATTAAATATACTGCTATTGCTAGGGACAAAAGTTAGTCCCTTGTTTAAAACCGCCAGCTCATCTGCATTTAAAACATATGTAGACAGATTATACACAATACCAGAGTCCAAAGGGGTCTACCATCAGCAGGGTTTGTAGATGATCTGGATCCTGATGTAAATTCTGTCCAAACGAAAGGGGCAGTGACTAGAACAGAGGTTTCCCCAACCGTTGCTACTGAGATCTTACAACATGTTGATACTAACACAGGAGCACGTCCCAAAGAACAACGAGGGAAGCAACATTTTTTGGAAATGTTGCCTGCCCCTGTGAAGAAGAAGGGGGCATGGAAGAGGTCGTCGAGCGATGATCTTACCGTGGACAAGAGGAGGAAGATGTTGGACTGACTATTGGCGCTTTGGAGCACTATAAAATCGGCCGATAAAGGAGGGGCTATTGTTGTATTAGATACAACATGGTACACTGTAAAGTTGAGAAAAATGCTATCAGATAAAAGCACATATGTTAGTATTAATCCTTTGAGTGTAAAGCATGCTATAGACAGGGTACACCAGGGCCTGTGTAGGTTATTAACAGAGATGAAGATCACTGAGTCAACCTTTGAATTTTTATGGGTAGATAAGCCTGTAATGCCTATTTTCAAGGCACTCCCCAAAATTCATAAGTCTTTAATAAACCCACCCCTTAGACCCATTGTTTCTGGGAGGGGGTGGGTTACTGAGAATATATCCATATGGCTTGAACACCATCTAAAACCCTTTGTAGATGGGTTGGATAATATACTGAAAGACACAGGGGATTTTTTGATGAAATTGGGTAAAGTAAAATGTACAACAAAATTGTTAATGGTTACCATGGACGTTAATAACTTATTTACTGTGATCAATAATGACTATGGTGTTACCATGATAAGTACACTTTTAAGGAATTCTAAGGTAACAAGATAAGATTTACCTAGTTAAGGAATTGTTAATGTCAGTCCTTGACAATAATATTTTCATAGGAGCAGACTCAGTTTATAAACAGGCACAGGGGGTAGCTATGGGTACCCCCTGTGCCAATACATACGCTAACCTTGTTCTATCGCAATGGGAACAGACACATGTGTTGGGCAATGAAATATGGAAGGCACACATTAAGATGTATGTACGTTTTGTGGATGACGTCTTCATCTTGTGGGATGGTGACGTGGATTCTTTACATCGGTTTGTAGAATTTTTGCATTCTACAACAACCTTTTTCAAGTTTAAGGTGGAAACATCATTCAATTCCATAGATATTTTAGATGTCCACATAGAACAGAATGGTGAAGGTTTTGCATCTAGGCTTTACAGAAAAGATTGTTGGAGAAATACGTTATTAGCCTATGATAGTATGCACCCACGATATACTTACACTAATATAATACAAGGGCAAGTTAGTAGGATTTCGAGAATATGTCTTGATGAAGAAGTTTATGAGTCAGAATTGTCCAAGTTAATGGGGTGCTTATTACAAAGGGGTTATAAAAGTAGGGTAGTTGATAGGGTTATGGATCGTGGTAAAAGTTTTCGTAGTACCAAATATAAACCCTGGATAAGACGTGAAACTACAAGTGTTTCTAACCCTACAAGTGGCCCATTGTTGCAACATGGACCTGAACTAATGTTCACTTATAGTGGAAATGTGGGAGATGTTTGTAACATCGTCCGCAAAAATTGGAACATTTTAATGGGTGATGAACGTGTAAGTAAAATAGTAGGTACCGATCCTGGATTTAGGTATAAGAGGAACAAAAATCTCAAGGACCTACTCTGTAGAGAAAATATGAATGAAAATAAAATAACAGGTACATCAACAGGATCAGCCCCTTGTGGAGGTTGTAAAGCTTGTCCATATATAAAGAGATCATCTGATTTTGAACATCCAGTTACGCACAGGAAGTTTGTGCTTCAAGGTAGAGCCACATGTCATACTACAGATATAGTTTACCTGGCAGAGTGTGTTCAATGCCCCAGTTTTTATGTGGGTAAGACCAATCAATTGTTTAAGGCAAGGATTTTGCAGCATTTGTCCTGTATAAGGAACAATGATATAAATAATGCTTTAAGTAGACATGTGATGGAATATCCCACTCATAGTTTTACCTTTAGGGCTATTGTGAATGTCAAGGTAAACAACAGAGGAGGTAACCTGAAGCATTTAACAGAGTTAGCTGAATCTAGGTGGATAGTTGAGCTGCTGGCCAGTAGGAAGCCAGGGCTTAATGATGTGATTCCTGTGAAACCCACCCTTCAACATAGGCGGGTTTTTCATTGACTGCTATTGGCTGTTCATTATTTTAAATAGTGTCTGTTTATAAGAGAAATATCTGATGAAGGGAACATCCCGAAAGCGCTCATCTTGTGTTTTATCTTTTGTTTTAGTAATAAAGCATTATAATCTAGCAGTGTCCTACAACGTTTTATTTCATTTATATAGGGGCTTACAGATATTATTTGATGGTTTGTAAATGTCAAGAAGATGTTTGTCAGATGTACGAATTTGACATCGGGGGTTATATAGAGATACAATATTAGAGATGGTGGGACAGGAGGTAGAATTCTAAAGAACTGAGTGTTTGATATGCAATTGAAAGAAACATTTTTTTAGGGAATTCAGACCATTGTAATGATTTATTATATTTATTTACTTGTATTTGTTTTCCAGGATAGAGCATTGATTTCCATGGACCTTTTTCCACCTCAGCCAGGGAGCAGTGTCTGGTTAAGTGACTTTCTTAGAGTCACACAGGTTATGAAAGCTGAGGGAATCAAACCTTACACCACTGGATCATAAGAAATATCTTGTTAACAGCTTCTTAATCATTTAAGCCAACTGGCTGCAATGCCACAGTACTGCAAGATCATTGAGGCTAGAGCATCTGATTATGAAACATTGTATTCAGACCTATTGCATTAACAAAACAAAATCCAAAGCAGTATGCATTCTGATGAAGTCCACGTGTATCAGTGGATGAAAGCGCTAAATCTGTTGTATAATAAAGGATTGTGGAGTCACATTAATTTGAGGAAGTGTGTTTCCTTCAGCTGAGTCTGTATTTTTTGGCGTGCATACTGCGCTGGATTTTGTTTTATTGCTCTTACGCCAATTGTGTTTTAATTAATCTATTGCATTACCAGTTCAAGGTACAAGGGAACATTGAAAAGCATCAGGGAGCATTGAGTGTGCACGTTATGAAAGCATCAGGGAGCATTGAGTGTGCACGTTATGAAAGCATCAGGGAGCATTGAGTGTGCACGTTATGAAAGCATCAGGGAGCATTGAGTGTGCATGTTATGAAAGCATCAGGGAGCATTGAGTGTGCACGTTATTTAAAGAAGCAAATGGGCACATTTTGGTTTGCAGAATTTAGCAGGTTAATGTTTTCAAAGTTATATGCAAGAGTCAGAAGCAGTAGCAGGATAAGCACTGAGTGTAACATGAAAAGCCAGCAATAATAAGGATCAAGCAATAACCCTGTGAGGGCAATGGTATCATTGGCTAAAGCTCTCTTGTCAAGCTTCTGACTGGCACTGCAATTACTATGCAATCAAGATTTGGTGTCAGAATATTCCATGAAGCCTTGCAGGCTTATTTATTTGCATGATTTGCAAATGGAACATGCAGGCTTAGAGAATCACGTGTTTAACTGTTCCTCCTTCAGAAACTGAACAGTCCTTTACCTGCTTCAAAACTGGAGCAGCTCTTTGCCTTGAACGTTATTTTTTTGAAGTCCATATTAATTACATCTGTTGTTGGTCTGAATACGTCGACTCTTTGCCAATAATCAAAATAAAAAAAAAAACCACTAACAAAAACGGGAACTTTAAAATAAAACTATCTTGTGTGCGCGCACGCGCGCGCACACACACACACACACACACACACACACACACACACGCACACTGCTCTGCTTATTTTCTTTGCTAATTTTTTCTCTTTTTTATATATTAGGCCAACACATATTATTCCTGGCATATTTCCAGCCTTTGTATGGGATACTACTTTACTTTGTTTATATTCTCCTTTTTTTGGGTTATATCTTTTCATATACACTATTATGGATTTTGTTGGATTTAATTATGCTTATATTAGACCATCTCCATGAACCTACCAAGTCATTTCCAACCTTTTGCCATCTTATAAGACATCAAGCAGTCTGCATATATTTGTACAATGAGTAAAAGCCCTTGTTTCTGAAACCCAGTCTTTTCACTGCTGAAGTTTCTTAGAAATAGTATCCATTTTAAAAATGTTTATTTGATAAGCTGATTCATGCAAATGTTGTTTGTAGCTGAGTTCCCCAGTTTTACAACAGGTGCAATAAATGTACTTCTGTCATAGCAATGAATATTTGCACTTTTACTGAACTTTCATACAATCTACACTATTAAAACTAAGTAAATTCATAATTACTCCATCTCATGTAGGCAGAAATCAGCAATTTTTCAAAAGCAGAGTAAATTAGATGAATGAGGTAGAAAGGACTTTGTAGTCAAGACATACTAGGAAATCCTGCTACTAATGAAGATGGCACACCGAATTGCTATGCGAGTAAAATATTAATGAAACAATCAAAACAAGATTGTCCATAAAATAAGCTTCCAGGAAAATTTATATCACAAAAGTGTATAATTTTGCAAGAGAAAAAAATCAACTTTCATGATTATACAACAGAAGTTTCAGTTAATATCAAGCATAAATATGGCAATTTAATAATTGTGAATGTACTTATCAAAGAAGCTCTTTTTCTTAGGGTCTTGTTCCATGATTCTTACACTGTTTGCGTAATCATCTCAGTCATTTCCAGGCGAATCACCTACGGTGCATTTTACTGGTGGGTGTAGTCAGCTCACACGATCCCTTGGAGAGAGGGTAGATTCAGGAGAATGAGAGCAGGATCTTGACCATTGCTCTCCTGACCTCTTGGACATGTTTACCTAAGGAGGCTCAAATGAACCCCAGACATTCTGCTGCTTGATAAGAGCATGTATTGCGTGCTACCACACATGACATTTCTGCCTAAGTAATATTGCTGTTTTTAGTGTTTTATAAGTGATCCCTTTGGATGTCACCCAAGCAGTGAGGCATGCACACTTCCATTCTCCAGAGCTTGGTAAGCCTGAGTCAGCCATTCACTCCCATCCTCTTGACCTGGCCATCTCCAATGATAACGCTGCTGTTCAGAAAGAATACAACTGTCTTTCATTCAGGCCTCTCTGTATCTTACAGCCAGCCTAAAAGAAATATACTCTGTCTCTCAGTTAGGATTTCATCTGTCTGTACCACAGGGCCAGGCCTTAAGAAATGTACTAATGGTCAAAGTACAACAGCATTCAATATAAAGTGAATTTATAATCATCAGAATTCATAATTGTCAGAAAAAGCATCAAAGAAATAGTGGTCTAATTTTATAAAAAGTCAATATATAGCGAACATGCATTTAGAAATGATCATAAGCAGATGAGTTGCATAAGTATGTGATTGTTATATAAAAGTGTTTTCAAAGTGTTGTAAGTATTGCATTTTGTACTAAAAGTGGAAAATTTCATAAGTTATTATTGAAGTGACTGCAAATATTGTGAACTAAAGATTGATATAGAACAGGCCCGGTGCAGTTTCCATATCGTGCATAGAGCGATTTCAAGCATCAGACTCCATTGACCTGTTTTGTGATGCATAGTAAATCATTTAAGTAAACAATAATCCCAGTTCACCGTGAAAACTGTATTATGTCTAATGTTTTACCCATTTTACAAATGTATAAAAATAAGTCAGCTATAGATGATTAAATAAACAAAAAGCATCCCTTAGGATTCTGCAGGAAAAAAATGTCTTTAGCATTTTTGTAATTGCTAAATACAGTAATTTTCCATATTAATGAATAAAAGTTTCTTTTAAAGCATGTTAAATGACTTGTGACTGCTTAAACAAATAAAAATTTAATCTAATATTTTGCATTTTTAAGTTTATGTGCAGATCCATGAATATTTTATCTCATGGCAGTATATAGACTAGCATATAAGTGCTGATTTATTGGCTGCAGCAGAAAATCTTTACCAGTAAATTGGTTGATAATGGGCATAATTTAAAAAAGGCTGAACGTGTTAAACATAGTGTAAAATTAGATTGTATAGTTAACTGACACTCACAATAATAAAATAATTCCATTGCTACTAAACGTAATAGGGTCTAAAACTTATGGTTTGTTCTATAGTTTGACAGCACAACTGAAATATATGAAAATCATTATAATAATTGGAGAGACACTGCAGAAGTCCCTGAATCTAAATCCTTGGGTAATTGTAGAATATCTGTAGTCATATGAGAAAATAAATTGATGAATGAAAATATTCTAAGTATACACCAAAGCTGAGTATACTGGATAACATCTGCAGTTTTATAGAAGGACTAACAGCCTCATTGGCTGGCGGTAAATTGATTGTATGTACCCTTAAAACTGTCAGACATGTGATCAAGGTCTAAAGCATTGTGATAAAAGAGGTCGCCTCTGAGCAGCCTGTAGGATACCAAATGGAGGGATAAATCTTTGAGATGGTCTGCGTAAATGTTTGTGATTTAGGCCCTAGATTTTTTTTTTTTTTTTTAAGTGAGAAAGCATTGTGGTCACTCCAGCTGTAAAACGTGTTTGGACAAATTCATACCAAATGGGGCATTGTATTCAATTATCAGCCTGATAATAGCCGAGTGCAGTGGAATGATTACATCCCTGGACCTGGATGCCATACCTTTAGGTGTAAGCTGTGTGATGACAAAGGACTTCCTTACAATATCGGATATGTGGTGATCAAAGGGCAGTTCATTGTCAAGATATGTTTCCTGATCCCTGACTAGGGATTAACTTTAAGCATTGTCAGTGTGATAGTTACAAGGGATGTCATCTTTGCCAAAGGATCTGATTATACATTTTTTGGCCTTTGGTTTTATTTTACTCCATGATTTTGACAAGTTCAGGAAGTATGGTGGGACTGTATCCACATGGGAGATATGGTGGGGCAGGCTTGAGAACTCACAAAAACACATTTAATTTTTTATTTTTGGGGAGCTGATTTCTTGAGGAGTTGTTGCCAGCAAGCTGTTTCCTTGGGGCCTGTAACTCAAGGAATGAGAATGGAGCCACTCATAACTTGATGTTTTCAAAGGTTTCAGGATGATGTATGCTTAAATGGCATATAGACAGATATTATCCTGAACCCTTTGATAAAATGAAACATTTCCAAAACATTCAATTTCAAGCAAAGGCATATATTATCAATTGAGTGTTTTGGAAATGTTTAATTTTGGTAATTTCTAACAGACGTTTTGATCTTAATTATTCCCTACTTAGAAATGGTCAGACATTTCTTAATGCTTTTAGACATACCTCTTAATTGCTGTGATTTGCACATAGTGCTATGTTTTTGGCTTTCAAATTTAGCCTTGCTCCTCCTAGATTTCTTGAATTTCATATAAAGGCAGACCTTATTATGGATATGTATCTTGTTAAATAAATACACTAAGCCTATACAAATATTCTCTATTGCTTCTATATAGAATCCTGGATAGGAAGAACTTGTACTCTGAAAAATATGAAAGTCTCCTCTTTCTGACACCCTGCTATGATTATAAAAGGTTAGTGCTATGATTTTTAATGCTCAGAGGTCGAGAGGTATGCTTTCAGATTTTCAAATCAGGAGAAGACAGCTTAACACACAATGACAAGTATGCTTTCAGATTTTCTAACAGTATTTCTGGAGAAGACAACAACACATACACAAATATCATAAATTGCATGAGCTAACAGCATGAATAACAATAAAAAATATCAACATTATTAATATGTGACTGGCAGTCTGCACTAATATTTTATTTTCTACAATAGCATTTAAAATGAATGTAGTATTAATTTTTGAGAAATAAATATTATTGTTAGTTACAAATGTATTCATGGATTCATAAGCATTATAAGGCTACTGAGTTTATGATCATTTTGGTTTTGCCAGTGCATCTTCTTTCTGCAGGAGGGCCATATCAGTAAAACACTGAGTAGATTTGTACAAATCCATTCAGTCATCTAGTTTATGTTTAAAGGAAGATGGTGAGTAATACTACTTAACAAGCAGGGGAAATGTATTCTAACGGTGTGAGAATTGCTGGATTATAAACATGATGCTTCATCATGTTTTATTTAGCTGTAGGCAAAGATTTTGATAAATGTTTCTATTATTGTTGGAGATAATGGGTCTCTCGATTTCTCTCTCTCTCTCTCTCTCTCTCTCTCTATTACTGTTAAAGGGTCCAGGAAAACTGGGTCCTTAATGGCACTGCCTGCAAGGCAGAGACATTAAGTCATTAATGTGTAAGGCACCAAATAAAGTGATAAGAGCTTCCAGTCTTTCTTGATTAGTCAGGGACTTTTGTGACTGTTATTTTATTTGGTTATAAAACTTTGGAGTCTAATTATTTGATATGCCCTAAAAGATAAACCCAAAAAGGTGTATTGTACCTGATAATTGGTCTCATTAATTCTGAGTGTAACTTAGTAGTCATCTTTTTTTAGACCTTGATATTCCTTACACAATTCTGTCTGCTAAATAAAAGGATTTCCTGACAACCATTGTCATATGAAGGTTAAAAGAAAAAGAGTGATCAATGCAAGTTTCTAGATGCCTAACTACTTAATAATTTTGTACTGTTGTTTTGTCTCTGGAGCATAATGAGTGGAGGGCTGTCTATCAAAAGTGATAACACTACACTTTTCAGCAATTAGTTCGAACCGTTTTAGGGCCGTCTACCAAAAGTGATAACACTACACTTTTCAGCATTTAGTTCGAACCGTTTTAGGGTCGTCTGCCAAAAGTGATAACATCACACTTTTCAGCATTTAGTTCAAACCGTTTTAGGGCCGTCTACCAAAAGTGATAATACTACACTTTTCAGCATTTAATTTGAACCGTTTTAGGACCGTCTACCAAAAGTGATAATACTACACTTTTCAGCATTTAATTTGAACCGTTTTAGGGCCGTCTACCAAAAGTGATAACACTACACTTCAGCATTTAGTTCGAATCATTTTAGGGCCACTTTTCAGCATTTAGTTCAACTGTTTTAGGGCCATCTACCAAAAGTGATAATACTACACTTTTCAGCATTTAGTTTGAACCGTTTTTAGCCAACCAAAAGATTACAAGTGAGATTTTATTCTGGAGGGTATGGTTGTAAGAGGGTGACTAATCAGCAGTTCCCCAGTTGTCTGACATCTGACAGAGGTCCTCACTCTCTTCTTGGAGACATGAGGAGTAAATTCCAAAATTTAGAGGTGCCAGCACAGAGCTTCATGGGACACCACTAATCACTTTCATAGTTGTTGATGAATCATCTGCAACTCACATTGTGTGGGTTCTGTGTTTCAGCCAGTTTGTTATCCATCTTACCACATTTCCCCTGCTTGTTAAGTAGTTGATTTTTAAAGCATGCAACTTCTGAATGATGCCACAATGGGCAATGGTGTTAAATGTCTTGGCCAGGTCATCATGCACTATTTGTACTGTACGGCCACCATATGTAACCCTTTTGAATAAGTTTATCATATTCAGTAGACATAATCTACCCTTCACAAACCCAGACTGTTGGCGGTCAAATCTAATGAGATTCTTGATATTGTAGTTTACAGGTCAGTTATAATAGAATTCATGGCTTTGCAGCTGAGGGCTGTAAGACTGCTAGGTCTATAATTACCCATGTTTCTTGCAAAAACAGCCTAATGGTGGGACATCACCACTGCAGGATGCAACTCAGCAGGGACAAAATCAGAAGCTAGACTAAAACAGTATAAACAGTGGGTTTGCAAGGGTATATTAAGCACTATTAATTAGGCAAAAAGGTATATTGTCAGGTCAGATGGAGGAAGTATTTTTGATTTATTTAGCGTTTTCAGCAAATGGTCTTTAAGGATAATTATAAGAGTTAAAGATTTAGATATTTTAGGGCTTTGATTAGAAGTCTTAGTGTGAAGATTGTATTACATTTTAACAGATGTTATTATGCATAAGTTCAAAGCAATGTAGCATATTGTTTCTTTGTTTTCTAACATAGCTAAATAATGATTTGCACATATCTTCACCTTCAGAGGTCAGTCTATGTTCATAGCCTGCTTTAGCTGACCTCATAGTGGTTTTCATTTTTTAATGCTTTTGATATTATTCTTGAAACTATGGGGTTGGGATCTGCTACATAATTTAAGCAGTTTATTTCAGTTTTTTGCAGTTTATTTACAGTAGGCAACCACTAAATTGGTTTGTTTTTGAATTTCATGTGATATTTGGTTCTTGTAAGAAGCACTAGCTGTATGAATTTTTCAAAATGGCTGTAGAATTCCTTAGTGAAACTTGTTGCTTTATGGTGGTGCAGTCATAAATTAATCTTGATATTTCATCATATATTAGGTTGAGGTTATCATGTTTGTAATCCTAAAATTTGGTGGAGTTTAATGATTGGACTTTTGGGAGTTTAAAAATAAGGTCAAAAGTTTGTTGTCAAACTTTATTGGTGAAGGTGTTAATGAGTAGTAGTGCATGAGTCCACCATATTTACATGAATCAAGTGAAAACTATAAGAAAAACATAGTCAAGCAATAGTTTTCATTGCAATGATACCATAAAGCTGCTTAAACATGCTATAATAGAGACCCATGGGAAATATGCAAATGACCCTTTAACAATATAAGGTGTTCAGCAGCATGATTACTGAATGTACATAACTTTCATTTTTATGTTTTTATGGACACATTGAGGCGAATAAAGCCAAGCCTAATTAACTGTAGACATGCATGCTTCAAACCTCTTATGATCTGATCACCACAGCGTAAGTGAACTGCTTTGCTACAATTTAGAAATACAAGGTCTTTATAACCAGCTGATGTCCATAGCCATTAAGATGTCTGCAAAAAATATTCCAGATAGCAACTAAATCAGAGTAAAAGGTTCACACAGACAAACCAATCAGTAAAAACTACAAAAAAAAACCTAGCCAAGCTAGAGTTTCCACTGTGTGATACCTTAAACCTGCTGTAATAGAGGCACAAGGGAACTGTGCAAATAACCCCTTAAGGGCATCAAGTCTTTCAGCTATATGGCATAGACACACACACACACACACACACACACACACACACACACACACACACACACACACACACACACACACACACACACACACACACACACACACACACACACACAGGTATATAAAATACTCACCCACATGTATATCTATCTATCTATCTATCTATCTATCTATCTATCTATCTATCTATCTATTTGTATATACACACACACACACACACACACACACACACACACACACACACACACACACACACACACACACACACACACACATATATACACACACACACACACACCATCTAAATAATGATTTGCACATATCTTCACCTTCAGAGGTCAGTCTATGTTCATAGCCTGCTTTAGCTGACCTCATAGTGGTTTTCATTTTTTAATGCTTTTGATATTATTCTTGAAACTATGGGGTTGGGATCTGCTACATAATTTAAGCAGTTTATTTCAGTTTTTGCAGTTTACACACACACACACACACACACACACACACACACACACACACACACACACACACACACACACACACACACACACACACACGGATTTCCTTCAGCAGATCAAACTGTGTAAATATGAACATTATATAGCCGAGACCATATAACTGACATTTTGGAAGTTCCAACAGAGTGAATGGAGATCCCCATACATTGCAGAATGATAAATTTGTCATTTTCCTCAATATAGTGTGATCTCGGAGTTGGTATATTTAATTATCAGGGGGTGTGGAGGGTGAAGAGTGGCTTGCCCCACTGCAAAAAGCATTTTAATTTTTATGTTCCGAAATGTTGGTTAATGGTCTCGCCATATAATGTTCAGCATTTTGGCAGTTCGATCAACTGAAGGTAATCCAAATATATATAGATAAATATATATTTATATACCCCCCCCCACACACACACACATATATATATATATATATATATATATATATATATATATATATTGATATAGATATAAATATATATAGATAGATCTAGATATGTACAGATGTGTGCGTTTAGTAGATAGATAGTTATGAGACAATATCTGAGTCATACTTTGACAGTTCCTAAGAAATGTTTCTAAAAATTATAGTTGGATAAGCAGAGCTTACCCAGAATTTAATGCAGGTAAAGTTTAGACCACATTGGGAGTTTTGTTGGTGGCATATTTAAAATGGAAATATACCACATTTATGGAGAAATCTACTTCTGGTACAATGCTAGGTAGAAAAAGTATGTCCTTTAGGTGAAATTTATTACCCTCAACAAATTTATTTGATGCTTAACAGAAAAAATATAAATAGATTTTGCAGGCTGTCACACTGAACTGTCTCTCTAGGTGTGCCAGAACCATTAACACATTAAGTACTCCCACCCTGCAAACCAGACTCATGAGTCTGCAGATCTAGAGGACTATAGTGACCTGAAAAAGGAAGGTAAAACTGAGAAACAAGGCATTAATAATGAGGTCCCAGATGTAGAGTGGCAGGCATAAACCAAGAGAGTACATAGGTGCAACTCACCCTGTTGTGTTCATGGTCTCTGCTGCCTCCTGCAGCAGCAGCCAACATTCTCTGCATGTGCACTGAAATATAAAAGACTTAGGAAAGCAATCACATAATATGTTTTCGTGTTAGGATAATGCATCAATTTCAGCTCCATACATGTGCAAGCAAGGAGAAGAGTGTAATGAGTCACACAACCCAACACAGATATCTAGAGGCACGTAAATATGCAAAGAGGCAAAAAGCACTCAGGTTTCCAAATTATAGGACAGTTATTCATAAAGGACCAGGATTAACTACATTAATGCTGTGAGCTGCACTGAAGCAAACACAGCTAAGGTAACACACCTATATATAATGATACAGAGGCATAACTTTGTTCCATTATGCCCTAGGGTTACATCCTTTTGACCACACCCAGAAATCAACACAGCATAAAAGTTGTCACCAACAGCATAGAAACATAAAGACAAATACCCCACAGGAGCCAACCTAAATTATCCTGAAATGTGTCAAAATGAATAAATACAATGAATCAGGAAGACACCTGTTAGACACAGAAAAACTGCTTATTAAATATTGTAATTTACATAGCAGATGTACTCGGTACATACTTTACAATTCAGGGAGTCATTGCCTAAACTTCACTACCCACATGAAGAGTCTCCAGAGAGACAGTGATGCAGGATGTCTCAATAGTGTCCTAAGAGCATCTGCATATGGTTCCAACAGCTGCTACTTGAACTGGTTTAGTAGTGGATAAGGCATAATTTTACTGTCTTTATCACATCAGGCAAGCACTAGCATTATCAGCCATGTAAATGAATATATAGCAACTCAATACAGGAACATGAGACACATCCTGCATGGGACTTTGAAATGCTTATAGTGTATGTATGTTCACAGTTTGCATGAACAAATGCACATGCATGTTCTGCTGATGATGTGCAGTGGAGTCTTTCTGCATCTCTTGTCACTGATGTGCTGTAAAACACATTGATTCATAGACAGAGGGTGACGCTAGTCACATTAGCATAAATAAGATACAACCTAATATATATTAGCAAAGTTTGCAGGTGAGCTATCATTCTGAATGAGAAAACACACATCAGTGAAACACAAGAAGCAGAATTATTTCTGCAGCTTGAATCACTTAGAACAAACATAGAAGCACCAATTTCAGAGGAGATAGGAGGTACAAAAGAATATGTGGCTGCTGGACAACTTCTGTGAAAGTATGTTTGGCAGGTTAAGACTAACGTGCATTACTACATGCACTACGACAGACACCTTATAGCTGTACTCTATTGCATGCATGAACTTATTCACATACAGGAAATGGCAGCCCACTGGCACAGAAGGACCAACCCCTCTCCAGACAGACAGCAACAGGCTGCATTTCACCACTGAGAACCTCTGCGTGTTTATTTATTTATTTTATTTTACATTTGTTGACCGGGGTGGTCCGACTGGATATATGTCCATTTTCAGCAAAGGCCCGGGTAGAAAAACTCTAAGAACTTACTGAAAAAATGTATAAAACATATATGAAAATAACACAGTATACAATTGCATCTCAGAGACACAGTTTACAAATTACTTCTCATGAATACAAGACAATGATTAGAAATAGATATAGTATTATCCAATGGAAAACATATGTATTGGTATATCTGTGCAAGCCTTGAAAATTCTGTCATGTAAAAGATAACCACACACACTGTGGAGTGTCCTACCCCACACACACATCCTACATGCTCTATGGCACTGCCTAATGTACAATTGCAGGAGGTGGCCACATATTACCTTTGACAAAGCCCCCCAGTCCTCCATGACAGACATACACTTGTGTTGTAAAATACAGACCCCAGGGGCACACATATACACTGAAACACCCTCCACATCCATTGGCAGTAAATATGCCAGTAATATCCCTATGCACCCCCACCTAGAAATCTGTATACTATGTTATACATTGAGAGACCCTGTGGCCAGAACATAAGTGACTGCCAGAGTGTAATCATGCAAGAACATATAATCATGTCCTATTGTGACAGTCTGCTGTCACTCTAAACATAGATGCCTCCATACACTGACACATCCATTTCTACATCTATATTGCCTGTCCCCCTAAGTGTTTGCATGTACTCCAAAAGGTAGTGAACAGCAGAGGTTAGACATGTTCATCCCTGAAGAAAATGATGCGTTGCTGCAGAAGCTCAAGGTACAAGGGCAAAGGCTGTGCAGGAGAAGGTTATATACAGACTTCTATGATACCATGTGTGGAAAACAATGGTGTATGATATAAATGTTGTCAATGACAGGAACCACACCTAATAATAAGGATGGGACCGTGTAATCAGCATGACATGCTATACCTCACAGAAAGTATGCAATGTAACAGTAGAAAGGTCAGCAGCAGGGAGGTTTTCAACTCAGTTCAGCACTCGCTGAGTATGAAGTATTTCTGCCATCCCTGCATGGTAAAGGTGATGAGACAGGTATTATACTTGGAGGTATCTACTCACGATCTGGAAGTGGCTACTACATGCCATGTATTTTTCAAGGTGATGAGCTTGTAAATCCTTATGCTGCATACTCAATGTCCAGAAATGCACTCAAGCTTCACCCATACCCTTCCTACTTACTGCACACCATGATGCACTGCCTACCATCTCTAAAAAAGACCACCAGTGATGTCAGTTTTCTGCTATTAATGGACTCGTAGGCATGGATGACCACACTACATTTAATGTATAGTTACCCATTGTAGAGTTGAGTAGCAATGAATCACAATGTCATTCAGAGTCACTGTTACCCTCTGAGTCCAGGGAAATTTTTGGCCATGGCCAACTAATGTCTAGGTAGTAATCTGGGCACAATCCACAGCTGGAGATGTCTGCTACAGTATGTGTAACCACTGGAAAAAACTGGAATGTACTAATGGTGCTATGTGCACCATAATGGGACCCATTGCTTCCATGGTCACCTCCATGCAAAGGTTATCCAGTGGCACCTCAGTGTTGCTTGTGGTTGTAGGTATAACAATTGAAGGTGAAACATTGTGCAGTCATCACAAGAGTCTAATCCAGATGGACTCTACCACACCCACACCTATGCTGTTGCTGGTCATGTTAGACTCCTCAAAGATGGCCAATTTGTGTATGACCACTTTACAGCTCTGGTTCCATTGGTTCTCCCATATCCATGACACTAGGGTTGTCTAGGTCTGCATGGTCTCTGGCAACACCAGTGCTATTCTGCATGGTCCCTTAGTGCCTCTTCCCATAACAGTCACTCCACTGCATGAGCCTATAGTGGCAACTCTGTCCACAAAATGGAAGATAAGAATTGACACAGGTACCAGCCCTCCCTGTGGCTCCGATGTCTGCTTTCATTAACTGTAGTTTCCTCACCCACAGTATATTGACTGCCGTGCTTTGTATTGTTTTGCTTTGCCCTTGGTACCTGTACAAATGATGGCATTGCTACTTCCTATGTCATAACTGTTTACTAAACTCTAAATGTTTATTGCTACGGTTTTCTCTGGTCTAGGGGCCAGGCTGAGGTAATTAGTGCACTGCGTTATCTTGCTTTATTTAAAGCCTGTTGGTTATCATTATCCTTATTACATAGACAGTGGATATTGTACTGCAGAATATGGCTTTCTATTATTCCTTCTTCTAATCTGATTGCAGTCGTTTTATCGCCTACATTAAATTAGTTCATTCTGCCTTTAAAGAAAGCTAGTTTAAATGAATAATTGTGAACCATTAGTGGCACTTTTATTTCATTTTTAGATTAGCTATCCATTCTCTGCTTGCCTGATATCTGTCCTATTTTTGCTATCCTTAACAAATTACTTGTTTTCTTATTAACATATTTGACATGTAACTTTCTATATTCGGAAGACCAATATGAAACTGCCAAAGAGAATTTATCAGCATCTTTATGCACTTGGCTTCATAAACCCTTTCATAAACATAGATACTTCCTAAAAAACATTGAGTAGTTCTTACTTGGTAGCTTGACTTGTGTTCCTATACCCTTACACTTAATGACAAGTTTAGTATTAAGAATATTTAAAAATAACGACTTTCAAGATAAGATTGATGAAGACTCTAGTTCTCTATTATTTTACTTAGATTGTATTCTCTTTTTGACTGCATGTTTAGACATATTTATTCTAAATATTGTGGTCTGCTCAGAAAAAAGCAGCACTAAGTGACACAATGAAGTTAAACGATGTGGCATAGAATAGTCCTGACGTATATTCATCTCTACACAATCACTATACAATGCAGCTTTTCACTGATATGCAGAACAAGCATTGATTAGATTAACACCACATCTGTATGAATCACACACACACGTATACATTCATCCTTCCGATGAGACATTAAATCGGAGTGTCATCTGCTTGAGTTGTTGGTAGCCCCTCTGGATGTAAATGACCCCATGATTCTTGTAAACAAGAGAAGTTTTCCAATGCCTTGGCCAAATTTGCCCTAGTAATAGAAATACCTCCCAGGGTATCCCCTGACAAGGCCTACTAGCCTAGTGGAATCAACAAAGAATAAATAACATTAAATATATATATATATATATATATATATATATATATATATATATATATATATATAAATATTATAAATACATATATAGATAAACAAAGATATATCTAACTCTATCTATCTATCTATCTATATATATATATATATATATATATATATATATATGTATATATGTGTGTGTGTGTGTGGGTGTGTGTGTATATATATATATATATATATATATATATATATATATATATATATATATATATATATATATATATATGTGTGTGTGTGTGTCTATATATGTGTGTGTGTGTGTATATATATATATATGTGTGTGTGTGTGTGTGTGTGTGTGTGTGTGTGTGTGTGTGTGTGTGTATATATATATATATATATATATATATATATATAAAATACACAAACACAGACATACACACAAACACATGTACAGTGAAGCATAGAAAATAGTTTTACTTGTAAGAAGTTTCATATTTATTAAAATAACACAGATTTCATAAAGTGTTAATTTAATAAAGATTTTATATAAGTTTTTTACTTGCACTATTTAATGAACATTCTAGTTTGGTTTAGCTAGGTGGGTGCATGCTAGGATAATAGGAGTTGCAAGGTAAATGTGTTATGAGATCATTTGTGCCTTGTTGATGCCTATCCTCAAGACATACCTCCTGATTCTAGAAAGGTAAAACAAGTCAGACATGGGATGAATATCGAGATGCCTATCCAATTGTCAAGGTTCCTCATGAAAGATGTGAGGGTATCAGTCTTTTTAACATGTAAGGGCAATCTAGACCACAAAGAGTAAATAAAATGTCCCTCCAGTATGTTTTAATTTTATGTTGGTGGAGATTCATATCCTGAGTTCCAATGACTGTGGAGGTTTTGTCTTCTGGAGAAGCAAGATATTAAGGACTGTCAAGTCCTTAAAGATATGGAGCAGACAACATAAATCTTATTGTAAAAGTCAGTAAGAAAGTGAGTATAGAAGTAGTGCTTCACAACAATTATGACAGTCAAGGGCCTTTAAACTAGTAATGCTTTTCAGTGAGGAACTATTAGGACCTTCCTAACTGTGTGATGTATCTCATTTTATACATAAAAAAGAGGGTATTGTACTCTAAAATTGTTATAATTACTTCGGATAGAGATGATAAGTTCCTTTGACCTGGATGTAATACCTTTAAATATTGATTGAACTAACCAGTTATGTCTGGTAACTGGCGCAAGGGATTAAGACTACAAGCTGTTAACAAGCTATTTCTTGTGGCACAGGATTTAACTCCCTCAGCCTTTATTTGCATATGTGATCTGGGGCAAATCACTTAACAAGACAGTGCTTTGGGTCAAATGAAAATTTGGGCTAGGCCACTTAATGGTCTCCTGGCCTACATCCATAGTAACTACCAATGATCCTAAGGATATCCTGACTACTGATGCTACACAGCAAACAAATGAGAGGAGGCTATAATCAAGGTGCCAAGATGCCATATCATTTTAGTGGATGGCACAAGCTACTCTAAAAGTTGAGGATTAGTGTTTATTTATTTATTTATGTATACCAGATGTGACCATCTTACACCTTTCTTGCATTTAATTTTAGCCCCCTTTCCAGTATACCACCAGTGTGTAAGGATTAGATAGTACTGTAGAAATAATGTATTATGGGATGATTAGACAGTAACATTTAGCTTGCAGTCATTAGCAAATTTAGTTACCTATAGGCCCGGTTTTATGGTTTTGAGATTGGAGAAGTATATGCCAATATGGAGGGGTCTCAGAACTGAGCTCTGAGGTACTCCTCCCTTCACTTCTTACTATATGAAGATGCTCCTGCATCTTTAACAGTGGGTTTTATCTTTCAGACATTTTGCTGTGCTAGGTGCAGGTATCTATTTAGGTCTCCTAACTTATTTAAAATACCAGTATTGAGAGGGTGTCAAATGCCTAGGCTACATCTAAGTAATCTCTGTGGACTGAATTACCTCTATACACTGTCTCTGTAACCTTCCTGAAATATTTTTCTACATCAAGAAAAAATGGTTTTCCCTTGATACAGCTAAATGTTTAGTTGTTTACAGCATTTAGTTTTGTAGTTTATGAAGTCAAATATGATTCCTAAATATAATTCCTAATGATTCATCAAGAATAAAACTCACTGAAACTGTAACTCATAGTCCTGATTAGTTTGACAGTGTTATTTTTCTTTCTGTCAGAAAGATTCTGCTGAGGGCATTGTGGAAGCTTAACCCCCACAACTTCCATCTTGCATATATACTATCTTTATGTCAAGCAACCCAAGGAAAAGGTGGAGCAAGACATTGTGAAACTCATTGCAACGAGTTGCTGCTACAATGAGCTTGTAGCAAAAAGTTAGCTGGTTTCTCTGCCCTTGTGCTTTTGTATTCACGTGTGTGTGTGTGTGTGTGTGTGTGTGTGTGTGTGTGTGTGTGTGTGTGTGTGTGTGTGTGTGTGTGTGTGTGTGTGTGTGTGTGTGTGTGTGTGTGTGTGTGTGTGTATGTGTGTGAGTGTGTGTGTGTGAGTATGTATAATATATAATACATGTATATGTGTGTGAATGCATTTTATATATATATATATATATATATATATATATATATATATATATATATAGGGTTTATTTCACATCGTTGAAAGCTCAAAATTACGAAGCGCACAACATCGAATACAATATCTCGAACCAACAAAACATCAGAACATTGTGAATGGCTGTCCAGGGACATGGAACATTAAGGGTGTAGGCAGGGGGCAAGTCCCCCTGCACCACCCACACCCCCCGCTACTTAAATATACCAACTCCGAAATCGCGCTACAGTGTAGGAAACAGAAATCTTCCTTTTCCGCACTGTAGTGCACTGAAGTGCGATCTGCAACGTGGTATATTTAAGTGGCAGGGGGTGTGGGGAGTGTAGGGGGTGCAGGGGGCCTTGCTCCTGCATGTAGACATCTGTTGTTAACGTGCACTCCACATTTTGTTGTTTTTCTCCTCCTTTCGATGTTATGAGGTTCGATGTCTTGTGTTCAATGTTGTGCACTTCGGAATATTGAGCTTTAGATTATGTGATATACACCCTATATATATAGATATAAGTATATTTATATATATATATATATATATATATATATATATATATATATATATATATATATATATATATATATATATATATATATATATATATATATATACATATATATATATATATATATATATATATATATATATATATATATATATATAAGAATATATATTATATAGAGATAGATCAATAGATAGATGGATAGATAGATAGATAGATAGATAGATAGATAGATAGATAGATAGATAGATAGATAAACAGACAGATAGATAATCTACTAACTCCAAGATTCACAATGCATGGAGATTGTCTATCTCCTGTACATGATGTCTATCTATTTGTGTTGACCAAATGGTGCTGATCAAGCATTTGTCGATCTACTGCCCATTAGTCCTTGGATAATATATATATTTAGCAGGGGGTATGGGGGAGTAATTTGTCACAGCCCAAGTACTTCCTACTTTCATCTGATTCATGATAATCCTCACCACATACACAGCATTCATCGATGTTACCTGTTTCAGTGTTTCTGCATGGAAATTAGTGATGTCGACATCATGGACATTCTACATATTATAATAGATCCACGTGTACATTTTTTACTGACATAGGGTGTGAGACATATAGAGATATAGCAATGTCCTAGTTCTCTGTATTAGACTACAACTTGTAATTAATATAGCACAACACAATCTATTTCAATGAGACTTTTATTGGAAGTAGGCTTCTTCTAACAATGCAGTTGCTGAAATTATTAAGACTAAATGAATCATGTTACTCTGATATTAGGAAGAAAAATAGATTTTTTTTTATGGTGTTATTAAATACTTCTTACTTGTAAATGCATTTTATTGTAGGCCATTCGGATCAAACATAAAATGGGAAATGTATTATCCTTGTAGAATAGTAGCTGAAATGTCTTAATTAATGATCTCATTTCTGATATGCAGATTTCATCATTAATGGAGGCACGTGATCTCTATTAGGAAGCCCATTTTCAAAAAGAGATCTCTAGAGCATGAATTTCAGACAAGTACTTTGTGTGCCATGACATGTGATATGCCTGTTCGTGATTTACAGATTAGTAGTTTCTAACAATAAATATTTCATTTTTTCTCCCCTGAGAAATTACCTTTAGAAGGCTATGTTCTTTTACTTCTAAAATCATATTTACATTCTGAATACAAATATAAAATAACGTGATCATTTCTGAATATAGTCTAATTAAACCTAACATTCACATGGGACATGCCAGTTTGAGTATTTCTGAGCAGACATGAAAACTTTCTGTTTTTAAGATGTAGATCTTATGAGCTGACCTTCAGTTAAACTGCAGATACTTCAGACTTAATTAGGAAAAAGAATTCTATAAATATTCTGACACATTTAAAGAAGTATTCCATATGCGTCTGATGTTTTGAATTTAAAAAATTCAGTTAATTAAATTATTTTTAGTACTAATAAACCAGAACCAAAACAGATAGGATTGTTCCTGTCATACTACTCTCTATCTATTGATCTGCCTATGTTCCTACCAATCTGTCCGTATGCCTATCTATCAATATATCAATCTATCTATCTATCTATCTATCTATCTATCTATCTATCTATCTATCTATCTATCTATCTATCTATCTATCTATCTATCTATGTCTTAAACTGCAAGCAGTACTAATAAATTATGATTCGAAAATACTGAATTATCTATCTCTTTCCACAAACAGAGGTGGCTAACTTCACGGCACCTATGCTTATGGAAAATAGGTGCATGACCGTCGAATCATACACCAATGCACTGTACAAACATGTGCATAAATGCATGGAACTAGTTATACTCAGCAGAACCAAGACACTCTCCTCCAAAAAAAGGAAGCCAATCTGGAGGTCCCCTGCCATTAACAAACTCTACAACAGAAGGAAGAAACTGTTGCAGAAAAAGGTGAAGTCCCAAGACTTCAAAAACTCCCTTATTAGCCTCAACAAAAAGTTGAGAGCCCTCATCAAAACCTCTAAAGTTAGCTATGAAGGCAGAATTGTGGCAGACACTAAAAACAACCACAAAGCCTTCTACAGTTATATCAGGAATCTCCACGGCAATACCCAGGTTTGCTCTGAGTCATTGCACAATGGTACCTCCTATACTGAGCCAACAGATATTGCCAACATACTGGCTGACAGATTCAGTGCCAACCTTACCCCCCCCCCAAAGGACCAATCACAATACCAGAAGAATGATAGGCACCCAGCATTAATCCAGCACAGGTTAAAGCCGCATTGTCCAAGGCCAAGAATAGAGCTTCCATGGGCCCCAACAATATCCCTGGCTGTGTTCTATATGAACTACAAAGTGATCTGGCACCACACCTGTGTGCCCTGTTCAATCACAGTCTCACCAAAGGCTTTGTCTCTACAGAATGGTGCACTGCTACAGTCATCCCTCTCCATAAAGAGGGAGCAACTAGACCCTGGGAATTATCGCCCCATTAGCCTGACGAGTCTGATATGTAAGGCTATGGAGCGCTTCATCATGGACCTAATTAGCAAGGATATAGGGAATCTCCAAACTCTGGATCCCATGCAGTTTGGTTTTGTGAAGGGTAGATCATGCCTGCTCAATCTGATTGACTTCTTTGAGTCAGTCACCAGAGCTGTGGATGAGGGCAAGGCAGGTCATATAGCCTACCTTGATCTGGTCAAGGCCTTTCAAACCATTCCCCACTCAGGAATTATTGATAGGCTCACCAAACTAGGCATCAACCCCTACATCACTAGGTGGGTTGCAAATTGGCTAACAGATAGAACTGACATTGTGAAAGTTGCTGACTCCAAGTCAGACTGTCGACCAGTGACGAGGACTCCCACAGGGATCAGTCATGAGTCCTCTCATGTTTGCCATCTACTTCTCAGAAGTCCAGGCCAACATGGAAGCACTCTGGCTGACCAAGTTCACTGACGATTGCAAGCTGGGAGCCATTATTAACTTCCCAAGTGATGTAGACATCCTACAGAAAAGCCTCACTGAAACCAATGACTGGTGTTGAAACCACGGCCTTAAACTTAATGCCAAAAAGTACAGCATCATTCCCTTTGGGAAAAACTCAGTTCCCACTAATTACCACACTGATGGGAGCCCACTGAACACTGAAGGCATTATAAGACATCTAGGGACACAGGTTGACAGCAACCTCTCCTTCGACCACCACATTGCCACTGTGGTCAGAAAGTCCTTTTGTGTGGCACATCTCATTACCAAGGGTTTGCATCCAGGAAGATAGAGGTCATCACCTCTCTCTACTCTTACCTCATTAGACCAATCATCAAGTATAATGCACCATCTGGCATGTACCTCACTAAACACCTGCAACAGCTGGAAAGGCCACAAAAGTACCTCAAGAAGAGGATCCTAGGCCTTAAACACATGCCCTACATGGACAGACAAAAAACTCCAGCTTTTATCTGTCTCATATCATCTATTAAGAGGTGATCTCTGCTTGACTTACAAAGCCATGTCTGACCCAGGCCTGTTAGAAATGTTACACCTAAAGAAATCCCAATCCCTTCTCACCACATGCTCCAGGGACCTCATCTTCATTACCACAATCTACAGAATATGCTGGAGGGACAGGCTCATAACCCAGAGACTGCTCATGCTCTCAAATAGACTTCCCATACATGTCAAGCAGAGCACCTCACTGCCCTTTTTCAAGAGAAATCTTGATAAGTGGATGGGAAATAGAAAGTTCACCCCAGGGATCACACCAGTGGCTCCACTTGATAGAGGCACCGGGAACTAATGGCAGCATGATGCCAGGGAACTTCTATGGGCTAGGCTTGTAAAGGATCCAGGGCCATTGGCCTAGTACACACATAGGAACCTAGGAAACTATGTGTTAATAAATCAATCTTTCTCTCTCTGTTTATCTCTCTCTCTCTAAATATATATATCTAGCTGGATCACTGTCACTCTGCCTATGATCGCTTGATCAGCAGAGTGAAGTTTAAAAAGTTTAGTCATTTAGAGTTTTGATCGATTTGAGTTTTGTTCAAATGCTGTTGATGTAGAGATAAGGAGTTCACTTGGGGAAGCTAAGTATTTGATTTGGATTCTAATACTGAATGTTTTGATTAGCAGTTGTGTGAGTCCACGAGTGCTGTTTGGTTAGTGTCAGAGTAACAGCTGGGGTTTATGGTTTTTGTGGGTGTGTGCAAGCGAGCTTGTTTCTTTGTGCATGTGTGTGTGTGTGTGTGTGTGTGTGTGTGTGTGTGTGTGTGTGTGTGTGTGTGTGTGTGTGTGTGTGTTTATATGAGTGTGCTGTTGTTTGTGGTGTGTCTGAAGGGAACATAAGTGTATGTTTGGGATGTGACTTTGGAAACTTTTGAATATACCACATATTTTAGTATTAGAGAATGACCATGTATTTGCAAGCATTTGTGGAATAGGGTTAAAGAAAGGGACACATTATGATAGAGTTAGTGTTGAGAATGCTTGCTTTTGCATGTGGTGTGCATCTGAGTGTCTTCTGTAGTTGTAGGGATATGATTTTTTATTTTTTTTTTATGATAAGGTATATGACTGGGGTTAGTGGCAGGAGCAAGGTTATTCAGGAGCACTGGCTCATAGGACAATACTAGGGAAGCAATCCCAAGGGCTAGAAAATGTCAAGTCACATACGCCATTAAATAAATACATGTAAAAGTTCATGTATGCCATTTTAGGCATGTTTTTGTCCACAAAAAGTTTGTTCATAAAATTATGTATTTACCATCTGTTCAGAGAGGGAGAGACAGTGAGATCGATGGATCAGTGGTAGCAGCAGATAAGAGGTTTGCATACCTCTCGACCTTTTAGCTTAAAGGGGATCAAAGGCTCCAAAATAGGAACAGATTTTAAATGTTGTTTTTATAAAAATCACAAAGATCAATGACAGGATTTGTGTTAACATGAATTTTCTGAAGGAAATAAAGTCTGAAAGGCAAATGTATGTCATTACATGGTGACTTCAATCCCCAGTGACTGTCAAGAAACCACGCATTTTAGCAGTAAAGGACCAAAAATAAAGCAAATATGTAGATATATTTAAAAATATATATATATTTTGGATGTAAAATGCTTCCTCCAACACCATTTACTTATAATACAGCAACTATGAAACATTGGGTGGTGGAACTATTGTAAATCAAAAATATATATAAAAAAATAATATAGCAATGAAAAAATATAAATAAGTAATACAGAACAATTTTACCGACAGCCCAATGTCTAACTGCAATAATGCTCTCCAGGGTGTTATTTACACAATGACACACCCTGTCAAGCATTATTGCTTACTTATTCAAGCAAATTTGTGATTTTTTTAACAGGAATATGTTCCTCTTTTGAGCCATTGTAACTCTTTTATTTTCAGCTTTATCCAGATAACTTGATCTAAGCTGTAGAACCACACTAAAGGAAATGCCAAACATAAATATTCCACACAGGAACAGGGTTCAGGTCCAGGAACAGAGATAAACCACACCTGAGAGAATATCCAAAGTATTTAATGTCTACAGTTTTCAAAGATTAAGCACTTTCATACAGGTACTTTATCAGAATCAATAAAAAATAACATCCAGATCTCTTAAATACCCCATCCTTAATCCCCTAACTAAATAAGATTAACACATACATTAAATGTTGAAATTGGAAATATTAAAAATAACATCAACTACATTGATAACACTCTAAATATTCTACCTAAAAACATTTGGTTATATATTCGTTTTGTATCAAAATAAATTTAATACATAAAATTATAAAAACAAGGATGATGGCTTAGCTGTTATACCAAATATGATTTTAATTTTAAAACGCTGGAAATGGCTGTACTCTCATTAAGGCCAAGTAAATTGATGACATCATGTCTTAATTGCCATCTGAGCTCCTTGGCTTCCAATAAATCTTCCCAGGGTCCTCCCCTATAAACCCCTTTGCACACGTTCCAAAACAAAAAAGCCAAAACTATGATCTTTACACTCACTAATGTGTTTGGCCAATACATTTTTTAATTCCCCCTTCCTGATGTCCAGCCCATGCTCATATATGCACTCCTTAAATTTTCTCTTGGTTTTTCTCACATAAAAACATTCGCATTTTGAGCACCTGGCTACATAAATAACCCCCACTGAATTACAATTACTATGGACCTTCAAAAAATAATAGAATGGTTCACCTTCACGCAGTCTCCTTCCATGACCTTTTTACATTGGGCACAATTGCCACATTTGCACGCTCCCCATTTTTTGCTTGTGTAATCCAACCCGTAATCAAAAGTACCCTGCTCTAAATGGTTCTTCAAGGTTTTTCCTCTCCTAAAAATTACCTGGGGTTTTTCACTTGCCACCGTGCTCATTTCCTTAAAATGAGAAAAAAATATGCCAATGTTTATAAATTATATTTCTAATATGAGTGCCCTAATTGCAATATTGGGTAATAAAAGCTCCTTGTAATTCCAACCCATTACTTTTGCTTCTCCCCCTAAGTAAGTTTCTACCTAAGAGTTCTTGGGAACAAATAAGTGGGGGGTGATCTCACCCTTTTCCCTTTTTGTTTTTATATCAATGCACACCTGGGAAACCATTTCAACAGGATACCCTCTATTTGAAAACATGTGACACATTTTTTCACATTCTTTAACAAATGTTTCTCCATTTGATACCATATGGACAAGACAGATATATTGCCCCTTAATAATGCCAAATTTTTGATGTTGGAGATGGTTACTCTCGAAATGTAATATGCTGTTATGCAGGTTGGTTTTTGATAGATAGTACTGACCCACCTCTTGTTCCACGAATCTTTGGATATAGTAACATCCAAATAATTCATACTGAAAGAGTTATGTTGGTAGGTAAATCTCAAAAAAGGGGTAGATGCATTAAAAAACTCAATAAACCCCTCAATTTCACTAACTTTCCTATCCCACACAATAAAAATATCATCCAAAAATTGGAGATACAAACTCCAAGGTGTTTTCTTGAAATGTGAGATTAGGATATGTCTCTCCCATTGTAACAATACGATATTTGCAAAAATGGGGGCACAAGAAGCCCCCATTGCTACCCCTTTCCTTTGTCTATAGTACTGGCCTTCCAAATAAACAAAGTTATACTTTTAGACCAATTCAATACACAGAATAAGAATGTTGACAGTGCTGTTATCTAAAACAGTACATTCGCACAAAAAGTCATGGAACCTTTCTAATCCCACATCATGTGGGATTATGTTAAACAATTCAACCACATCTACTGTCACAAAAAAACTTTGTTCATTAAATTTGACATTTTTCATCAGAAAATCCCAGGAATTTTTGCAGATGTGATCAAAGGACCCTTCTGCCTGGGGTCCTTTGATCACATCTGCAAAGATTCCTGAGATTTTCTGATCAATAGAATGACACCAGAAACTTAGTCAATTGTTGAAATCAATCATTTTCTGCTTGTACTGTGGTATCATTCTGGGTGATGGTAGAATGCTGCTCAGGGCTAAGGTCATACCCACCTGGGCTACATAATCCGAATGCTCCTCCATGTCTCTTTTCATGCAGTCCAGGGAGGTATGTCTCAGGTCATTCACACCCACATGTACAATGACAGAGTCATATTTGTACCTGTTGTTTAGGGGCTTGAATGCATCCATTATGTGGTGGATCCTTGCACCTGACAGGCAGCTGACTGTTACTTTCTCTTTATTCAGCCTAGTGAGTGGGAGATCAGTGTGCCTCACTATCGAGTCACCTACGACTAGTGTGCTGGGCATGCTGTTTTGCCTTAGGGGCTTTTGTTGAGTGGCACACTGTTTAGGAGAGTTTTGTGTCTCATGATTAGTGTTGTATTCTGGTGGTCGAGTGCATTTCTGCCTTGGAGGCATTTTGTAGGTCCAGCACATCTTTATAGCTATTGTTCTTTAAACAACTTAAGGTTTGAGTTTGCTCAGTCAGTGTGTTTATCTCTGTCTGCATCAATTGAATAAAAGTTTTGTTTTGAAATTCTCTTCTAGATTCAGTTCATCCTACATCTCTGTATATCTTTAAAACATAATTTCAAATTTGTTCTTGATAAGTACCTCCTGTTTTCCTTTATTTACATTTTTGTTTTTCTTCTGTTATATATGCAGGGCTAAAATATATAATGTTTTTCGTTAGGGACATGACTTTTTTTGAATAGTTTTGCACAATTGCTTCACCCTGCAGCCTTCTCTGATCCAATCCCCCATGTGCTCCACATTCTTGCTGGATAAGGCAGCTTCCACAGTTCCTCAGAACTTAATCTGATGCATCTGAGGCCACTCATAAAACCTACAGGCGTCCCAGGAGGTGTTGGCGATCATGATCAGCTGGGGTGTTTTATACCCATGTCTCTCCCCTTTCCATCGTGGACTCCATGGTTTCATCAAAGGGGTGGACATGCAATGGCAGCAAGCAGCATATTGCCCCACCCATCCAGCAGACACATGCCCACCACCCTTAGGGAAATAACTTCTTTAACCGCTTCACTGGAAGCAGAACCATCTGTACAGATCAGAATGTCATGTTTAGTCTCTTTGAATTGTTTTGTTTATTCTACATCTCTTTAACTATACACTTTGACACTTTGCTTTTAAACTGGTAATAACATGCCTTGTCATGCTGTAATCTCTGAGTTTAAATCTGAGATTAACTTTGTTTAAGTCTTTTCAGTTCTGACACAGTTCCTCTCTGCTCTTTTTCCAATATATGTGTTGCTTTTCCAGCAGTACCTAAATAAGTTCTATTTCACTTTTATTTGTCTTAGACACGGCTTGCTGAAGCTGTCCAGACTGTTTCTGCAATTTTTTGCATCTTCAACATCTTTCCTTAATTGTTCATTTTCAGTAGCTACACAAGCCAATCGTTGCTTTGCCACAGTTAACTATTACTGCATAATGTCATATCATTTTGCTTAAAACCTTCAAATTTGTTATTCTTTGTCAATCCTCAAATTTGTTTTGCTAGTTCATGGAGTCTTTTGAAAAAAAAAAAACAAACAACTTTCTTTTGTATTTTATTTATCTTTTTAACTTAATCTGCTATTCTATGTCAACCAACAACATTGTAAAAACCCTCTGTCATTTTGTTTTCATTTAAATAGAAGTAAATAAAATAAAATCTGTTTTGATCTTTATTCTTGACCCTCCCTAGTTTAGAGATTGTGACCCCTGGCTGACATTGAAGTATTATATTCTCAACCAAAACTCTGTTTCTTGCAGAGCTGTAAAACACTGGGATAGTGTCTGTTTAACTTTCCTTTGTTGTAGACTGGTGAGTTGTTGAACGGTTGCAGTTCCTGAGAAGACCTCCATTAACGTGTTCACAAGTTTCTGTATCGGTTACCAACTGAATCACTTACCTGCTTATTTATGGTGTTAACATTCTTGTTTTTGTCAGCAATTGTACCTCACACAAAGTTTAGGTTTCAGAACATATCACCAGAGTAATAGTAAATCAGTATCATCACATGTCACCGTTCATGTTGCAAGTCTCTACTTAAACATTGTTGACACCACTTGCTACACTGTGTTGGAAATTCAATAAAGGCTACACAAAGTGATTTTCCATGTAGTCATAGTGGCATGGCCACAACATGGAAACCGGCAGATGTCTGATCTAGGAACCAGAGCTGAGGGCCGTGCACGAGTGTATGGATGTGGAAGTGACCGCGGAATGCAAATCACCTTATCAGGAGGTGAAATTCATGCAAATGAGTTCAATTGAATGGAGTGATCCAGCAAGCAGATAGGTAGTCGTGCAGACCCCGTGTCAGTGCTTGAAGTGTACAGAGAAAATTACATGTACAAGAAATCAAAAATTGAGCAGGGGCTGTAAAAGCCCATATAGAAGGTCGGGGATTGCATATTAGAGGCAGATATATGCAAAATTATGACCTGTTTGTGAAAAAATAATGCAAAATAATAAAAAAAATATTTTTTTATAGACATATCACATTTGCACTCCACATAGCGGTGCACAAACATGCTTTATGCAAAATAAAAAAAAACATTAAAAACTGTAAAATCCAAAAACACGACATATGTGAGAATAATGCATTATAGGGTCCTGCAAGCAGTATGTACAATGATAGATATCAGTGGTTGTTAAGGAGGGAGGCCATGGAATAGTGAAGTATCCAGGTTGTGTGCACAGATCAGAATGTAAATGAGCTGGGGTTACTTGAATAGCAAAAATGGGCCACTGTGTCTCCAGGTAAAATTGATGTCGCCCCTGAACCGTTTTGGTATCCACAGAATAGGTAGCTGACATCAAAAGGGTGTGTGTCACATTATGTTTAAGCAGATTGGAGCTCAGTGGCACCTGTTTGCGCACCGCTCAGCTGAGCTAAGCGGGGGGGAGGGAGAGTGTCCAGTGCTGCTAAGCTTTGTTTAAATGTGGGGTGTGCGTTTTAACTGGTTTAAGCTATGCTGATCATGCTCATGCATGGGAATGTGTCCAGACTGCTGATCAGTGTTAACACCAGCGCTGTGGGTTTGCAAGCTGCGCCCCAGTGCTTAGCAGGGAAGATATTTAAAAAAATAATAATAAAGATAGCCTGGGAAAGCCAATCATGTATAAAGTACTGTTAAGTCATGTTCCACAGACACTGGGCCATTCGTGTGCCTCAGTGATATACTTAACAGGTGGAATGCATCATAGTTAGCCAATCATACAAGCTGCATCTGCAGCACACCACTGTAAAGTATGCATACACCCTACAATCTGATTTTTCCAACATATTCTGCACCATTGGAGTACACACTTGTGAATTTTAACTGACAAAATGCTAGTGTCTGTTGCTGCTCTGCTAAATCTGCATGTGCTAGAGGCTGAGGTCAGTGCTGATGCTAATGCTGACAATAGGCCTAGACTGAGAAGGAGAAGAGTGTTCCAGCCCAGGGTAACCTTCCAGAGGCTACATGAGCTGGAGATTGTAGAGCACTACAGGTTGGACAGGGACATCCTACAAGAACTCACTGAACTTCGTCATGTTAATCTCAGACCCAGAGTCAACAGAGAGGAACCCATCCCAATGGAAACAAAGATATGTGTAGCCCTTAGAAAATTAGCTACTGGTACTTTTCAAAGACCAACTATGGACATGATGGGGTTTTCACAGGCATTAGTATCCAGGGTACTCCACCAGTTCCTGGCTGCCATGCAAACACATGCCATTCAGCACACTTATTTTTCCCACACACCTGAGGAGAGGTCCAGCAGTATGCATCTCTTCCTCCATGTAGCACACTACCGTGAGGAACTGGGTGTCAGAGACTGCACTCATGCGCACATCAAAGCACCACCCGATGAGGAGGGAGGAGTCTATGTCAACTGCAAGGGGTATCACTCCATCAACTGCCAGGTCATGTGCAATGTACAGGGCATTATCATGAATATGTGTGCTTGCAGCCCTGGCAGTTATCATGACTTCCATATCTGGCACACATCCAGTTGTACCAGACATTTGCCAGGGGGTCATCCCATATGACCATCTATGGTGGGATGCTGGCTATGCACTGCAACTGTGGATAATGACACCCATCAGAAATGCACACACAGCTACTGAAGAGCACCATAATGAGGCACACACACAAACTAGGAACATCATAGAGTGTGTGTTTGGCTGGCCAAGTCATGGGTTCCACTGTCTTGATATATCCAGAGGAGCCCTACAGTACTCTCTATCCACATGTGCACAGATGTTCACAGTATGTGCCGTGCTACACAATATGATCCTGTGGAAACAGCTGCAGCAGGAACATCACAGGGAAGGGACACACAGCCCACCAGCAGTGCCAAGGTCCCCACAGCCACAGGGGGACTCGGAGGAGGAACCCCCTGAGCCTGTCCCTGTAGACAGATGTGGGCATGCCCAGTATGCCCTGGCCTTGGCAAAGAGGCAATGCATAGCACATGCACTGACAACCTAGAGTCCTAGGGACTGATACTGCACTCTGACTCACAATACACAGTAAAACAGATGCCACCCACACCACACAATCTGTACCTTACCATGTATTGGCTGTGTACTAAGTGCATCTGACAGAGTCAGCCCTGAAGCACTGTTATCTCAACTGCTGCAGGCACAAGTCAAGTCACTCTTCTTTACAACTAAGACTATAGTAGCAAAGGTACTAGACTATAGTAGCATATGTATGGACCTGCTACATGTATGCAAGGGAATAGAGTAGGCTACTGGGCTGCCTGCAGACAACTAACAGCTATGTGAGACAAAATGTGCTTTCTTTCCAATACTGGCTGCCTCATAATATGCAGTTGGCCACAAGGAAGCAAATCCCACTGCACTATGCGAGGGAAATGCCAAACAGTGGGGCCACAGGATAGAAGCATGACTGTCAATGCTAGAGTCCACTACCACCAACACAGCCATGTTCCCATACGACTGCGGTAACAGTATTTTAGCAAGGTCATAGTAGCAGACCTCACAGTCCCAGGGCTGCCCAAACACCTGGTGACATGTCTTATTTCCTTAGTATGCAGGGGTCAAAGTTATGTCTGTCTGCTGTTGTTAATGTGAGGAATTAAATTTCACTTTCTGGTGGCTGGTGTGGCTTAGTGGGCTAAGTACATTAGCATGGTAGACAGTGTTGATGGTACAAAGCTAGCTGCACCTACAATTTTGCATATGAGGTACTCCTATGGTAGAAGCCCCAGAGACTTATAAAATATGTCACTATTTGTTACTGCAAGAAAGCTGGACAGTGCCAGAGAGAATGGAGGGACAGGGGGCACAGCTATGGAAATTATACATGCACTGAGTAACCCAGAAGGTGGCTAGTATAATAACAGGTTGTAACAAATCAGAGTAGCAGCAGGAGATACAGGCTATTACTTAACTTTGTCAGTACCTACAACAGGTCAGTGGGCACCATGTAGTTGTATATTACCAAAACAACACAACTGTCTAAGGAGTAGAGCAGACATATTGGGCGGAGTGCTGGACATCATGCAAAACATGTACAGTCAGAGGTGAGAAGTCTGTAACCCTGTGTGAGGTGTTATATCATGTACCCCAGTCACAGAATACCTACAACTACTTAGAGCAGGAATATGGACAAAACCATGAACAGGAGTGAGACAAAGGCCCACATATAAGGAGAAGGATCAACTAGTGGCCACACAAACATAGACAGTGCAGAGAATAACAGGTTGTCCAGTAGCATGGGTTCACCTGCACTGGATGGAGTCAGTAAATCAACTGTCTGTCATCAGTTCCTAACATCAGTCTGTAATGATTTACCACTGATGTACCAGAAACTCACAATGCTGTGTAAAACATACCAGACATATGCTGCAAAACTCTGTACAGTCGATTGCACTTTGTACACACTCTAGCCATGATTCAGATATTACGTTCAGCACACAGCTGGGGAAGCCCTTGGACATGATATCAGGGAGGTGCTGGACTGTTGAATCTGGTGCAGCAGCTAATTTCCTGTATCACACAAAATCCTGGACTGGAGAACAGATATGTCTGCCTTGGAATCACCTTGTAAGTACTGACAGTCACACTGGGCATGCTCCTACACTTAGCTAATTTTGGCCCATGTCTAATGGCTCATATGCCTAAAGAACTGAGATGTGAATATATCACTGTGTATACAGATAGGTATGTATATGTCGGTCTCTCCCTATCCCTCTCAGACATGATTACCCTTATCCATCAGTATGTGGCAGATCTCTCTCTCTCTCTCTATATATATATATATATATATATATATATATATATAGATATATATCATCATCTTCTTTCAGCTGTTCCCAATAAGGGTTGCCACAGCGGATCATCTGTTTCCATTTCTTCCTGTCCTCTGCATCTTGCTCTGTCACACCAATCACCTGCATGTCCTCTCTCACCACATCCATAAACCTTATCTTAGGCCTTCCTCTTTTCCTGTTACCTGGTAGCTTCATCCTTGGCATCTTTTTTCCCAGTATACTCAGCATCCCTCCTCAGCACATGTCCAAACCAACATAATCTTGCCTCTCTGACTTTGTCTCCATACCTTCCAACCTGGGCTGACCCTCTAATATACTTATTCCTAATCCTGTCCACCTTCATCACACCCAGTGCAAATCTTAACATCTTTAACCCTGCCACATCCAGCTCTAACTCCTGCCTTTTTGTCAATGCCACTGTCTCCAACCCATATAACATAGCTGGTCTCACTACCCTCTTGTAGACCTTCCCTTTCACTCTTACTGGTACTCGTCTGTCACAAATCACTCCTGACACTCTTCTCCACCCACTCCATCCTGCCTGTACTCTCTCCTTCACCTCTCTTCCACACTCACTATTACTCTGAACTATTGACCCCAAGTATTTAAACTCATCCACCTTCGCCACCTCTACTCCCTGCATCCTCACCATTCCTCTATCCTCCCTCTCATTCACACACATATATTCTGTCTTAGTCCTGCTGACCTTCATTCCTCTTCTCTCTAGAGCATATCTCCATCTCTCCAGGGTCTCCTCCACCTGTTCCCTACTCTCACTACAGATCACAATGTCATCTGCAAACATCATAGTCCATGGGGTCTCCTGTCTGATCTCATCTGTCAACCTGTCCATCACCATTGTAAATAAGAAAGGGCTTAGAGCTGATCCTTTAATGTAATCCCACCTCCACCTTAAATGCATCCGTCACTCCCACCGCAGACCTCACTGCTGTCACACTACCCTCATACATATCCTGTACCACTCTTACATACTTCTCTGACACTCCCGACTTCCTCATACAATACCACAACTCCTCTCTAGGCACGATGTCATATGCTTTCTCTAAGTCTACAAAAACACAATGTAACTCCTTCTGACCTTCTCTGTACTTCACCATCAACACTCTGAGAGCAAACATCGCATCTGTAGTGCTCTTTCCTGGCATGAAACCATACTGCTGATCACTAATCATCATGTCCCTTAACCTAGCTTCCACTACTCTTTCCCATAACTTCATGCTTTGACTGATCAGTTTAATCCCTCTATAGTTAATACAGCTCTGCACATCACCCTTATTCTTAAAAATCTTTACCAAAACACTTTTTCTCCATTCCTCAGGCATCCTCTCACTTTCCAAAATTTCATTAAACAATCTGGTTAAAAACTCCACTGCCATTTCTTCTAAACACCTCCATGCTTCCACAGGTATGTCATCTGGACCAACAGCCTTTACATTCTTCATCCTATATTTATAAATATTTATATATATATATATATATATATATATATATATATATATATATATATAGCCACATACAGGTGTACAGTGATGTAGTGCTGCAGCCACTTGTACACCAAATGTAACCAGTGGCACATGCAAGTAGTACTGTGTGCTGTAGTGTGTAATCTCACATCACCCATCTTGTGTGTGTGTGTGTGTGTGTGTGTGTGTGTGTGTGTGTGTGTGTGTGTGTGTGTGTGTGTGTGTGTGTGTGTGTCTGTGTGTGTATATGTACATATTTCCCATACAATAGTACAGACATCCCTATCAGGACTATGTCTGTGCAATGGTCAAACATTTTATGGCCCTCCGTCTAGTGTTCTCCACAACACTGGCCTCCCTGTCAACAGCTGCTGATGTCATCCACCTTAACAGCAGTGGCAGCCATTGTCAAAACACATAAGCTCCATGGCACATGTGATAAGTACTTAGTACAATAGTATAAACTACTAAATAGGTTTGGGTGCTAATCTCAAAAAGGGCAATTGTGTGCATGTGCAAATATACCCCCTTGAAGCAATGTGTCTGTCTTGTCTATCTGTGTGCAGTGGTGATACATTTTCAGGCCCTGTCAACCCCCCCCCCATTTCCCTCCTTTTCAGGGCCTGCTGATGTCATCCACCTTAACAGTACTGGCAGACACTCTCAGAACACATAAGCTTCATGGCGCTTGGAATAAGAGCATAGTACTACAATGTATACTACCTAGATAGGATAAGGATTCTAATCTCATAAAGGACAACTGTGTGGGTGAATATGCCCCTCTGCTATATTGTATCTGTCTTGTCTATGTTTGTGCATTGGTTTTACATTTTAAGGCATTGTGAGTAGCTGCTGGTCCTAAATAGCCCACATCTAAGTATGCTTAAATGCTACCTGCCACCATCTACATTTGCAGGTAGGGCACACCCAGGTGACATGGAGCAAAGGTAGGATGCATAGTTACAAAGTATGAATGCAGGCTTTTGCTGTCTTCTCCCATTGCTCCTGACACACTGTTCTACACATACACACCTAGGTAACCATGCACATATGCAGACATTCCTTACTGATTTCATATTTCCGCTTTGCAACCATGCCAACGTGAGGTGCTGCACTGCCAGTGTCTCCACAGAGTAGCCACTCAGATCTCTGAGACAGAAACCTACAGTGTTCTGAGAGACACCTGTCAGTCTACAACACTGCCAATCTACCGTCATGCAACAACAGTGCAAACACTTTGATGTGTACTCATGATGCACCTCAGCATACAGCATCTGTCATGGCATAACACAACCACACTACAACATGTCATGTACTGTACTACAGACACCCTGTGCAGTAGACACATATTTGCATGTCCCTGCATTGATGGTATGGATGGCAGGAATGTGGCACATCACATGCACAGGGTGTGGTGTGAGGGTGCCAGAGACTTAGGCTGTGTCAAACTGTTGACACCATGTGTGTGAGTCAGGAAGGGGTGATGGTCAGGTGAGCCATGGAGAGGTGCCGTGTGTGTCTGTTGGTGACCTGCAGGTGACAGTGATGTATGAGTGTGTGCATGTATACAGTCAAGCCATGTGCTAGCCCTACATGTGGGTATGTTGGACAGCTGTGGACCTTACACGGAAGAATGGACATTTTACCATCTCCGGCTATGAACATGGGAACTGGCTCTGCCAGGAGTGGCACTGTCACCACCATGTAGTAATCCAAACACCAATGACCAGCATGTACATATAAAAGGCAATAAGTCTTGTGCAAATAAAAATATGTTTATTCCTCAGACTGGTTTCGGCTCACCAGCCTTCTTCAGTGAATCATAAACACACATAACACAACATACTACATACTTAAATATTCTCCCCCCAAAAACTTGACATACATAGTCCAGCCCATAATAAAAGGGCAAGAAACCTACTAAATGTAAAATAAATCCAAAATACATGATCTTACATACAGTTAGTAACACCCATACAAAACAACCTAATGATTATAATAAAAACAACATATAAAAATATACTTGGTGTGACTTTATAAATGATCATTAAGTCCAGGGGGAAACAAACCCCCCAAAATTACTGATCCAATATTTCTCCTTTTTATTGAGTATAGTATTCCAACCTTGTTGATTACTCTGATCCCCAATGATTCTATCTATAGTCATGAAACGGAATTCAGCATCAACATGTTTGACAGTATGGCAATAAAGTGCATTGGTTTCCCATCTATTCCTTTTTTCGCTTCTATGTTCAGACATACATATCCTCAATGTTCTCAGATCTGGCCGACATAAAATGCCGAACCTTTACACGTGACTAAATAAGCAATCCAACTGGTGCTACAGTTGCCAAAAAAATTTAAGTCATAAACCCTACTAGTATTTTTACTAGTAAATTGTTTAAGTTTACTGACAAATTGGCAAGAACTGCAATGGCCACATGAAAAGGTACCTAACAGTCAGTCACCTAACACCGTCAGTTGTTTATATACAGCACCACCACTCTCAGTATGTTTGAAATGTGATGAATGGGATCCCAAAGTTTTGCCCCTTCTGAAAGAAAACGGACACCTGTTACCTAAACAAGCTCAAAGTTCATGATTCGCCAATAAAATATTCCAATGTGTGTCAATAACATTTTTGACAATATTACTATTACGCCCATATGTAGTCACAAACCTGAGTAAGTCCCTGGTTGGGTATTGGTAGTGTATTGATATTCCAACAATGAGTCCCTGTCCTGGCCACTGGCCCAATTACTAGCCAATGAGATATCAATATTCAGATATCCCCTATTTCTGAACCTCTGACGCAAATCCACTTTGGATGACTCAAAATTCTCCACTGAATAGCTGATTCTCTTAATGCTCAGAAACTGGGATTTAGGAATATTACGGATGGTGTGTTGGGGATGCAGGCTGGAGGCATGGAGTAAACTGTTGTACTGAGGATATTTACAAAATGCTTTATTACCCAGAGTATTATCCATATTACGGTATACAGTGACATCCAAAAAATTTATGACATCCTTGTGGGTATTAACAGTAAACTCAATACCCCACTTATTTTCAATAAAATATTGTAAAAATTTCTCCAAATACTCAGCATCAGCCCTCCACACCATCCAACAATCATCCAGATTTCTGCGCCATAGATCTATTTCATCCAAATATAAATTATGTGAAGAGTCATAAATAAGTTGCTCTTCCAAAAAGGCCATAAATAGATCTGCATAAATAGGTGCAAATGATGCACCCATGGCCGTCCCTTGTAATTGCCAGTAACACTCACCCTGAAAATAAAAAACATTTTTGTTTAGTACATGCTCTGTCATACATAAAAGTAACGTATTGAAACCAGCTGGATATAAAGTGGTGTGTTCTAACCAAAACTGCAACACTTGGAGACCTGCCCAATGAGGAATGTTTGTATAAAGGGCCTTCACATCAATTGTGCACATCAACCATCCAGGTTCCAACTGTGTGTCAGAGATAATTTTAAGAAACTGTGTAGTGTCTTGTATTCTGGCCCTAACTACAGAAAGCAAAGGTTTAAGATATTTTGTCAAGCATGCTGACAAAGGTTCTGTCAAAGAGCCAATCCCAGACACACTTGATCTGCCTGGATGGTGGGTGTGAGATTTATGAAACTTGGGCAAAAGGTACAATATATGTTTTTGTGGGTCTACCACCGTAAGATGATTCCTGACTGTGTCAGTAATTATACCTTCTTCAATTGCCTGGCCTAAGAAGGTATCAGTCTCCTTTCTGAAATTCAGTGTAGGGTCCAGGGGCATAGACATATGTTTGGGGTTGGACAACTGTCCCTTACCCTCATTCAGATAATAATCCATGTTCATTACCACTACCACCCCTCCTTTGTCTGCAGATGCAATGACAATATCAAGGTTATTTTTGAGTTCATCCAAAGCCATAATTTCCTGAGCGGAAAGATTATGTGCTAAAATAGATGAATTCTGAGTTGGAAAATGAAGATCCCGAAAAACAGCTTGTAAAAAGATGGAAACATGTTTATTCATCGGGGGTTGAAAGATAGACTTAAGAAATCTGAATTCATCCAATCTTTGAGAGTCAGTATCTGAAAAAACAGTTTAAGGTTAAGACTGCGACAAAAGTCATATAAATCAGTAACCATGCTATACTCATCAACAAAAAATCTAGGGACAAAGTTCAGGCCTTTATTTAGAAGTTTCAGTTGTTCATGGGTTAAAATCACATCAGAAATATTTAACACATTTTGACATATATGATCTATTGCTTCATGAGGGTCTGTAATAATCCCTCTACTGTCGTACTGTTGTTTCCTATTCCTGTGTTTGCGACCCCCCAGCCGCCTATGCCCCCATCTAAAGGGTGTAGTGTGTTACGTTTTTCAGGAATAGGTGATTACTGGGTATTGGCATTGTCTGTATCAGTAAGGGAAGATTCATCCCCTGATGTGCTAGTATAATGTGAATCAGTTTTCTTTAGTATAGACCTGGGTCTTTTCTTATTATTTTGGACCCCAGTAGATCTGCTGGTCTCTGAAAATCTGACAGATTTCGTTACTTCAAAGGGTCGACCCCTTTGATAGTCAGTGACATCTCTATTGAATTTCCTTATTTTCCTGTCTCTAGTCTGTTTTTCAAATATTGCAAGTTCCTTGGAGAGTTTGCTCAAACAAATTGCATATTGGGAATTACCCTCATATTTTTTGCACTCATTACACAGAGTTTTGACCTCGGCCACGTTCAAATCAATCATTCTTTCATAATAGGAACTTAATAGATGAACAAATGTCATAGAAGTTTGCTGGAGAGCTAAGTTCCAATCTCTAGTCAGAATCTCATCTGACCTGCCAACCAATGGCTGGACCCGCACCCGAAGGCCTTTTGGAACTAAATCCATATGTTGGTAGGCTCTGAACAACTTCAGATGCCAAATATTGGTTCGAAGTGTCTTCAAACCCTTACTCAGTTGGGTTAAACATCATGTTGCAGCCATCTTTTGGATCCAATTCGGATCCACTAGGGTTATTGCCTTGTTCATTAGTGATACCAAAAACCCTGATATCATCTCGGTCTGCACATAACCCTGTCAAAATACTCTCCAAATCCATAATGATGAAGTTATCCCAATTATGCAAAAGAGAACGGACTATCCCAAAGGACTGTATATATAACAAAATCAATATTATAAAGTATGCCAGGACCTATAATGAAAAGCCAAGAGAGACTAATTACTGATCAACAACTAAGTATCAGGACAGCAAAATTTGCCCAGACCAGCACAGCCACCGAAATCCTTATATATGTAAATCCATAAATGGACAACCTGAAAATTCCCACCTATCTAGACAATATTCATACAGAAGAGAGAGAATGATTATTCATAAAAGATTAATATATCAAGAGAAAATAATGATTAAGAATATATTAGGTTGAACCCCACAAAGATGTTATAAAATATGTGATTTGAGCAATTCCTTATTTACTGACCACGCCAATACAATTGCTCTTTCATATGGTTCAATCAAATGGCAAATGAGTAATATTGCATGCACCTAACCTACCTAAGAATGCAAAAGTCTAACTTACAACCATACACCTATCCCTGTTACATGAAATGTATGAAACAAGTGATATTTCAAATGTACAAAGATAAAACTATTCAAAAAATTTATACAATTATCAATATTGTTCCTAATGTTGAAGCTAAAGGCCAAATGTTATTCCCCTTGAGCAAATAAGTAATGTCATTTGTTATACATCAACTATACTTAGACCTGATAAAGAAGTTGTTAATAGGGCAATGCAAAACACCTCTCCCCATTGTATAAAGTGTCAATAACAAGTAATATTTCAAATATACAAAGTTGACACCATTGAAAGTTCAATACCATAGTTCGAAAACATAGACCTGAACAAAATTATCAATCTCATTCCTTGTGCTCAAACCCAAGGCCAAATATTCATCACCTGTTACAAATGAAAAATATCAGTTATACAACCAATATAAATTCACCCAATTGGGAAGAATGTCGACAGAGTGATATAGAATGTTCGGTAGTAAACACAAATGTCACAAATATTCCTGAATAATATGTAGTCTCAATAAAAGGAAATGCCAGTTCCTGGATCCTCAAATTACAATGTTTGAATCAACTCAAACATTGAAGCATCCATCAGTCTAGTTGTCATCATGCACAGTCATTCACAAGTAAATCCTGTTCCATGATGAACCCAAACGGTGGTGTTCAATTGTAAAAAATATAATGCCCGTCATTTAAAATACAGTATGTATAGCATGAGTTGAATAGTAATTGAAACTTAAGTCCATAAACCTTGGATGCCCCCGCCGTTTCTTATTCAAATAACTTTCACTGAGTCCCTTTATGATAGACCCAAGCCGTAATGTTCAATTACAAAAAAGTCACAGCCAACAATTCAAGTTCTAAAGAGACATAACCTGGATGCAACCATAACTGTATATGATGCATAAAAACAATCCACAAACCTTGGATGTTCACACAATGGTTGAGTAAACCAATATTTCAACCGATGACTCTCCTCATGCTTGACTAGGCCATTTCGTTATGAAAAGCTGAAAGGGACACAAGAAACACAGTCTTGATTCTACATGTATCGATCCCTGAAATGTGGGTAATATCCAAGGTCCAACTGATCCAAAGTAGCAAACCTGGACAGAAGCATACAGTGAAGAGTGAAAGAATCTTCCATAACTGAAAACAGCAAAGCCTATACCCAGGCCAACGGCAGAGCAATCACCACAAGAAGACGAACAAAACACTCTGTCAGTACGGCAATGCAGGGTTGAACCAACTAGTAATCCAAACACCAATAACCAGCATGTAGGTATAGAAGGCAATAAGTCTTGTGCAAATAAAAATATGTTTATTCCTCAGACCGGTTTCGGCTCACCAGCCTTCTTCAGTGAATCATAAACATACAAAACACAACATACTACATAGTTAAATATTCTCCCTCCAAAAACATGACATACATAGTCCAGGTCATAATAAAAGGGCAAGAAACATACTAAATGTAAAATAAATACAAAATACATGATCTTACATACAGTTAGTAAGACCCATACAAAACAACTTAATGAATATAATAAAAACAACATATAAAAATGTTTTATATGTGACAATTGTGTTTACTACTGAACAGTCTATATCGCTCTGTCGACATTCTTCCCTACTGGGCGAATTTATATTGGTTGTATAACTGATATTTTTCATTTGTAACAGGTGATGAATATTTGGCCTTGGGTTGGAGCACAAGGAATGAGATTGATAATTTTGTTCAGGTCTATATTTTCGAACTATGGTATTGAATTTCAATAGTGTCAAGTTTGTATATTTGAAATATTACTTGTTATTGACACTTTATACAACGGGGAGAGGTGTTTTGCATTGCCCTATTAACAACTTTTTTTATCAGGTCTATGTATAGTTGATGTATAACAAATGACATTACTTATTTGCACAAGGGGAATAACATTTGGTCTTTAGCTTCAACATTAGGAACGATATTGATAATCGTATAAAAAAAAATTTTTAATAGTTTTATCTTTGTACATTTGAAATATCACTTGTTTGATACATTTCATGTAACAGGGATAAGTGTATGGTTGTAAGTTAGACTTTTGCATTCTTAGGTAGACTAGGTGCATGTAATATTACTCATTTGCCATTTGATTGAACCATATGAAAGAGCAATTGTATTGGCAAGGTCAGTAAATAAGAAATTGCTCAAATCACATATTTTATGACATCTTTGTGGGGTTCACCCTAATATATTCTTAATCATTATTTTCTCTTGATATATTAATGGTTTATGAATAATCATTCCCTCTCTTCTGTATGAATATTGTCTAGATAGGTGGGAATTTTCAGGTTATCCATTTATGGATTTACATATATAAGGATTTCGGTGGCTGTACTGGTCTGGGCAAATTTTGCTGTCCTGATACTTAGTTGTTGGTCAGTGATTAATCTCTCTTGGCTTTTCATTATAGGTCCTGGCATACTTTATAATATTGATTTTGTTATATATACAGTCCTTTGTGGCAGTCTGTTCCCTTTTGCATAATTGGGATAACTTCATCATTATGGATTTGGAGAGTATTTTCACCGGGTTATATGCAGACCGAGATGATATCAGGGTTTTTGGTATCACTAATGAACAAAGCAATAACCCTAGTGAATCCAAATTGGATCCAAAAGATGGCTGCAACATGATGTTTAACCAACTGAGTAAGGGTTTGAAGACACTTCGAACCAGTATTTGGCATCTGAAGTTATTCAGAGCATATCAACATAGGGATTTAGTTCCAAGAGGCCTTCGGGTGCGGGTCCAACCATTGGTTGGCAGGTCAGACGAGATTCTGAACAGAGATTGGAACTTAGCTCTCTAGCAGACTTCTATGATGTTTGTTCATCTATTAAGTTCCTATTATGAAATAATGATTTATTTGAATGTGGCTGAGGTCAAAACCCTGTGTAATGAGTGCCGAAAATATGAGGGTAATTCTCAAGATGCAATTTGTTTGAGCAAACTCTCCAAGGAACTGTCCATATTTGAAAAACAGACTAGAGACAGGAAAATAAGGAAATTCAATAGAGGTGTCACTGACTATCAAAGGGGTCGACCCTTTGAAATAACAAAATCTGTTAGATTTTCAGAGACCAGCAGACCTACTGGGGTCCAAAATAATAAGAAAAGACCCAGGTCTATACTAAAGAAAACTGATTCACATTATACTAGCACATCAGGGGATGTATCTTCCCTTACTGATACAGACAATGCCAATACCCAGGAATCACCTATTCCTAAAAAAAGTAACATACTACACCCTTTAAATGGGGGCATAGGTGGCAGGTGGGCCACAAACACAGGAATAGGAAACAACATTACGACAGTAGAGGGATTATTACAGACCCTCATGAAGCAGTAGATCATATATGTCAAAATGTGTTAAATATTTCTGATGTGATTTTAACCCATGAACAACTGAAACTTCTAAAGGCCTGAACTTTGTCCATGGATTTTTTGTTGATGAGTATAGCATGGTTACTGATTTATACGACTTTTGTCGCAGACTTAACTTTAAACTGTTTTTTTTCAGATACTGACTCTCAACGATCGGATGAATTCAGATTTCTTAAGTCTAACTTTCAACTCACGATGAATAAACATGTTTTTATCTTTTTACAAGCTGTTCTTTGGGATCTTCATTTTCCAACTTGGAATTCATCTATTTTAGCACATAATCTTTCCGCTCAGGAAATTATGGCTTTGGATGAACTCAAAAATAACCTTGATATTGTCATTGCATCTGCAGACAAAGGAGGGGTGGTAGTGGTAATGAACATGGATTATTATCTGAATGAGAGTAAGGGACAGTTGTCCAACCCCAAACATATGTCTATGCCCCTGGACCCTACACTGAATTAAAGAAAGGAGACTGATACCTTCTTAGGCCAGGCAGTTGAAGAAGGTATCATTACTGACACAGTCAGGAATCATCTTATGGTGGTAGACCCACAAAAACAAATATTGTACCTTTTGCCCAAGATTCATAAATCTCTCACCCACCATCCAGGCAGACCAAGTGTGTCTGGGATTGGCTCTTTGACAGAACCTTTGTCAGCATGCTTGACAAAATATCTTAAACCTTTGCTTTCTGTAGTTAGGGCCAGAATACAAGACACTACACAGTTTCTTAAAATTATCTCTGACACACAGTTGGAACCTGGATGGTTGATGTGCACAATTGATGTGAAGGCCCTTTATACAAACATTCCTCATTGGGCAGGTCTCCAAGCATTGCAGTTTTGGTTAGAACATACCAGTTTATATCTGGTTGGTTTCAGTACGTTACTTTTATGTATGACAGAGCATGTACTAACCAAAAATGTTTTTTATTTTCAGGGTGAGTGTTACTGGCAATTATAAGGGACAGCCATGGGTGCATTGTTTGTAACTATTTATGCAGATCTATTTATGGCCTTTTTGGAAGAGCAACTTATTTATGATCCTTCACATAATTTATATTTGGATGAAATAGATATATGGCGCAGATATCTGGATGATTGTTGGATAGTGTGGAGGGCTGATGCTAACTATTTGGAGGAGTTTTTACAATATCTTAATGAAAATAAGTGGGGTATTGAGTTTACTGTTAATACCCACAAGGATGTCATTAATTTTTTGGATGTTACTGTATATCGTAATGTGGATAATACTCTGGGTACTAAAGCATTTTGTAAATATCCTCAGTACAACAGTTTACTCCTTGCCTCCAGCCTGCATCCCCAGTACACCATCAGTAATATTCCTAAATCACAGTTTCTGCACATTAAGAGAATCAGCTGTTCGGTGGAGAATTTTGAGTCATCCAAAGTGGATTTGTGTCAGAGGTTTAGAAACAGGGGATATCAGAATATTGATATCTCATTGGCTAGTAATTGGGCCAGTGGCCAGGACAGGGACTCATTGTTGGAATATCAACACACTGCCAATACACAAACCAGGGACATAGTTAGGTTTGCGACTACATATGGGCGTAATAGTAATATTATCAGAAATGTTACTGACACACATTGGAATATTTTATTGGCTAATCATGAACATCTAGCATGTTTAGGTAACAGGTGTCAGTTTGCTTTCAGAAGGGGCAAAACCTTGGGATCACATTCATCACATTTCAAACATACTGAGAGTGGTGGTGCTGTATATAAACAACTGACGGTGCTAGGTAACTGACTGTTAGATACCTTCCCATGTGGACATTGCAGTTCTTGCCAATTTGTCAGTAAACTTAAACAATTTACTAGTAAAAATACCAGTAGGGTTTATGACTTAAAATTTTTTGGCAAGTGTAGCACCAGTTGAATTGTTTATTTAGCCACGTGTAAATGTTCGGCAATTTATGTTGGCCAGACCTCCAGAACATTGAGGATACATATGTCTGAACGTAGAAGCAATATAAGGAATAGACGGGAAACCAATGCACTTTATCGCCATGCTGTCAAACATGTTGATGCTGAATTCCGTTTCATGATTATAGATAGAATCATTGGGGATCAGAGTAATCGACAGGGTTGGCATACTATACTCAATAAAAAGGAGAAATATTGGATCATTAATTTGGGGGATTTGTTTCCCCCTTGACTTCATGATCATTTATAAAGTCACACCAAGTATATTTTTATATGTTGCTTTTATTATATTCATTAGGTTGTTTTGTATGTAAGATCATGTATTTTGGATTTATTTTACATTTAGTAGGTTTTTTGCCCTTTTATTATGGGCTGGACTATATAGGTTCATAGGTTCATACTAGGCTATCTGCCCTAGGGCATTTATAAGCCTAGCCAGAGTGTGTATGGCTTTCGCCACCCATTTTAAATTAATTTTACTATGCCCTTTTTCGAGGTTAGTATACTGTGCCTCTGTCTAACAGTGACACAGAAGTGATACCCTGGGTAAACCTACGATCTCCCATCCACTCATCAAGATTCCTCTTGAAGAGAGTCAATGAGGGACTCTGCCTAACCTGGACTGGGATTTTATTCCAGAGTGAAGGGAGCCTCTGGGTTATGAATCTGTCCCTCCAGCATGTCCTATTTATTTCAGTGCTGAGGTTTAAGTCCCTCAAGCGCGTAGCTCGATGGGATTTGGATTTTCTGAGGTGCAGCATGTCCATTAATTCCGTTTTGGACATGGCTTTATACGTCAGGCACAGATCGCCTCTGAGCAGGCGGTATGCCACTGAGTAGAGCTGGAGTTTCTTTAACCGGGCAGCATACGGCATCTGTTTGAGCCCTTGATCCTCTTGGTGAGGTACTTTTGGGGTCTTTCCAGTTGCTGCAGGTGTCTGGTAAGGTACATCCCAAAAGGGGCATTGTACTCAATTCTGGGCCTGATGAGGGATGAGTAAAGAGGCACGATGACCTCCCCTGATCTAGATGTGAATCCCTTCATGATTAGGTGGGCTATATAAAATGTTTTTCTAACCACTTTAGCCACGTGGTTGTCAAATGAGAGATTGCTATCAACTTGGGTCCCCAGGTCCCTAATTACTTCTTCTGTACTTAATGGATTACCACCTATGTGGTAATTTGTGAGCACTTTGTTTTTGCCAAAGGGGATGACTATACACTTTTTGGTGTTTAGCTTGAGGCCATGGCTCTGGCACCAGTTGTCTGTTTCTATGAGGCCCTTTTGGAGGATGCTTGTGTCGGCTGGAGAGTCGCCCAGTTTTCAGTCATCTGCGAACTTGGTCAGCCACAGTCCTTCCATGTTGGCCTGTACCTCCGAGAAATATATACCGAACAAGAGAGGTCCCAAGACTGAGCCTTGTGGGATGCCACTTGTAACTGGTTTGGAGTCTGACATGGCTCCAGCTATTCTAACCATGTGGGTTTTGTCCTTGAGCCAGTTTGCAACCCATCTAGTGACATAGGGGTTTACATTTAAGCTGGTGAGCTTATCTATAATGCCCGAGTGGGGTATTGTATCGAAGGCTTTTGCGAGGTCCGGGTAGGCTGTGTGGACCACCTTCCCCTTGTCAATAGCCTTGGTGACTGTTTCAAAGAAATCGACCAGGATTAAGAGGCAGGATCTGCCCTTAACAAAGCCGAACTGGGTAGGATCCAGTGTCTGTCGGTCCCTAATATCTTTATTTATAAGGTCCATGATGATCCTTTCCATAGCTTTGCAGACCAAGCTAGTGAGACTTATGGGGCGATAGTTTCCAGGATCTGTTGAGGCACCACCTCAGTGGAGAGGAACCACTGTTGCTGTACGCCACTCTTTGGGTACATATCCTGTAGTAAGGCTGAGATCGAACAGTAGTTTTAGGTTTGGGTTTAGCTCTTCTTGGAGTTCATGTAGGACACAGCCCGGGACACCGTCTGGTCCCATTGATGCTGTGTTTCTTGCTTTGGAGAGGGCAGCTCTTACCTGAGCATTTGAGATGTCAGGAGGGCAGCACTCTGCTGGGATAGATATTAGCCCTTTTGGTGGGGAGGGGGGGGAGAAGTTTGCGCTGAACCTGTCAGCTAGGATGTTGGCAATGTCTGTGGGTTCGGTGTATTTTTTGTCATTTTGGACTAATTCTGAGCATGTCTGGGAATTCCCACCCAGGTTCCTAACATAACTAAAGAAAGCCTTGTGATTATCCTTAGTGTCCTGTGCAATTTTTCTCTCGAAGCTGGCCTTAGACGATTTTATGAGTGCCCGTAGTTTTTTGCTAATACTGATCAGAGATGCCTTCCCTTTTAGGGATTTTGCTCTGTCATGTAGTAGCTTCCTCCTTCTATTGTATAGTTTGTTTATGGCTGGGGTCCACCAGACAGGACGTCTGCCTTTGGAGGATTGGGTCTTGGTTTTATTTGGGATTGCATGATCCATACATTCCTGAAGGTGTTCATAGAATGCGTTTATAAAGGATTTTTTGGTCTGGGCCGTATTATCCACAGGCCCGGGGGCTTTGAAGGATTCCACCTCGGTTTTGAGGAGTGTGAAATTTGCTTTAGAGAAGTTTTTCACTATAGTTTTCTGGGCATGGGGTATGGTCGGGATGTGAATATCCAGTGAGATTAGTTTATGGTCTGATCTTACCAGTGAGGGATACACTTCTGGTCTGGAGCATAGAGTCCCCATGTTGGTGATGATCAGGTCCAGTATGTTTTCCCCTCTTTTGGGAGTGGTAACAAGTTGTTCCATAGCATTTGAGTTTATAAATTCTAGGAACCTTTGGGCTAGGGTGTTGGAGCTAAAGTAATGCTCCCAGTCTATGGTTGGGTAGTTGAAGTCACCCAATATAATGGTGTTTGGAGAGACCTTCATATTTTCCAGTGTTCTCAGGAAGGCCGAGTGGGGTTCCTGGGTTTGGGAGGGTGGTCTGTAGCAGGCTATAAACTGGAAGGCAGTTTTACCCACTTTTAGTTGCACATGGATAGTCTCTGATGCTTCGTGCTGTGCCACCAACCTGGAGGTGTGGGTATCTTTGACGAATATTGATACTCCCCCTCCTTTTGTGGTTCGGTCCAAGGTTTGGGGCTGAAAAGCATGGTATGCGGTATAAGCTGGTAGTGCTGGGGTGCTCTCGAAAGCCTTGAACCAGGTTTCTGTTACTGCACAGATATCGATGTTCTCCATGCTAAGGAGAGTTTCGAGTGCGTGCATCTTGAGGTTTAGACTTCTGGCGTTGAGTAGCATTACTCTTAGTTTCTTATCGCTTGTGATACCTATGGAGGTGGGTTTGTCTTTTGAGCCTTGCCTAAAAAAGGCACTATGGGGGTAGCAAGAGCCTTTGCCAATATCCAAAAGCCCAGGGGTGACAGGTGCAAGCCGTCCCTAGCAAAGCATCGTGGCTTGTCGAGCATGTCATCCCAGGCTGACAGGCATTGGATCCCCTTTGAATGACACCAATACTTAAGCCAATTGTTGAAATTGATAATCTTGTCTTCATACTGTGGCATTATTCTTGGTGAGGGTAAGATGCTACTCAAGGTCAGGGTCATACCGGCCTGGGCTACATGCTCAGAGAGCTCCTCTATGTCTCTTTTCATGTAGTCCAGGGAGGTACGTCTCAGGTCATTCACACCAGCATGGACAATGACTGAGTCATATTTGTACTTGCCTTGGAGTGACCTGGGTGCTTGTGTTATGTGGCAGATCCTAGCGCCCGATAGGCAGCTCACCGTGACCTTTTCCTTGTTCAGCCTGGTGAGCGGGACATCAGTGTGCCTGATGATAGAGTCACCTATTACAAGTGTATCAGGTGTGTTGTTTAGCCTTAAGGGCTGTGACTGTTCGGCACACTGGCTTTGTGAGCTATGTGCTGCACGTGTTTTGTTTTGGGGTAGCGGTTGCTTGGGTGTCTGCTTTGGAGGTCTCTGCTGCTTATGCAGATTTTTATTTAGAGCCTCCAAGTATGTATATATGTCACGTTTTTGGGGGGAGAATATTTAAGTATGTAGTATGTTGTGTTATGTGTGTTTATGATTCACTGAAGATGGCTGGTGAGCCGAAACCGGTCTGAGGAATAAACATATTTTTATTTGCACAAGACTTATTGCCTTTTATACCTACATGCTGGTTATTGGTGTTTGGATTACTAGTTGGTTCGACCCTGCATTGCCATACTGGCAGAGCATTTTGTTCGTCTTACTGTCACCACCATACCCAGGTTCAGATCCAGTACTAGTTGCTGACAGTGACTGATGTATGTTGTGCCCGTGCCTCTTATGGGACTGCCCATAACTACATGCCCATGGCCTGCCATGTCATGTTGTGGACAGCACCCTCCCTTCTGTACTGCTGGAGGTACTGCCACTATGGGAGCATGAGTGTGCAGGGCCACGTGGACTCTCAGCAGATGTTGTTGCTGACCTATGGCCATATGTCTGATACCCTACTCCCACCACATGTTCTAGCACAGACAATGTGTGGTCAAGGACTGACTATGTCTCACCCCACCGTCTGTCCACTACATAAGTGTAACTATGCATGGCATAACCAATGTGGTGGAGGGAGTCACGGATGTCAAACAGTGATGCATCCATGATCCTGAGAATCCATCTGGTGTTGCATTCGGAATGTGTCTGTGCCTCCATGATGGACCGAAACATGCAGTGGGTGACTCATGATGTGACACCTTTGACAGATGGTGGATGGGCAGCAGTCCCCCTTTGAGCACCCCTGTCGATCTGCCTGTGTGGGACTTAGCCAGCTGTCTGGCTATGGTCAGTGTCTACACTCACTCATGCCATTGTTGCCACAGTCTTCTGTTCGATGCCACCACACTCTGACTGTCCAATATCTGTGGCCACAAGGGACCCGGTATGTGTGGGCATACTAAGTGTGTGCAGGGACAAAGGGGGATGAAGTGATATGTCAACCCTTCGGACAGATTCAGCCCCCAACAACCCATCTGTGCTTCATTAAGGCCACCATCATTATCATCAGAGTCTGATGAGACACTGACATCAGATTGTGTGGGGGACAAACCCCAACCCTTACAGTCACTTGTGCGTAGGAAGACAAAATATGTACATTACTACCTGCACTATTATGTGTGGTGATCCACACACGCACACACGCGCGCACACACACACACACACACACACACACACACACACACACACACACACACACGTGAGGTGCCACAACTGCAGTACACAACCACATCTTATTTCTGCTCCCATGCACAACACACGTGGAGACTACAACATACACACACACGATAGACCAAGTAAACCACATGCACTGCAGCTACATCCAGTTAATGTTGCCACTACTATACACCTGTGAGATAAGCAATATGTCAGTGTCTGTGATAGACCTACACCTAAAACTCAGTGCACCTGTCTTCAGCATACTATTGCCCCCTGCATAGCAGACAGCATGGACCTTCACAAAAACAAGTGCAAATACGTTACAGATCCTTCACGTACACTACTGTTATTACTGATACAATGCACTGCAGTTAAATCCTCCAAGACTGAGCATACAAGTAGTGTACTCTGGTTAAGCCTATCAGTTCTGTATATGGCAAAATGACAGCTCTTAATATTGTTTGGGTATATATGAGCCATACAAAATCATTATCAGACTCAATGGGTACAGGACATTGGACTCTGGTCACACCTGATGGACCTATGGAAAGGTGAGGGAGAGGTATTTTTAGCAATAACAAATGTGGCATTGTTACAAGATAACATGTGCATATAGCTACATGTAGAGTAGGTACTGTGATACTTATAAACTAACATAAAAGGCACAGTAGCGATGCAGGTAGTAAACACAGCACTAACCAAAATGCAGGAAACAAAGTGGTTCTTTCAGCTTTGTTTCCTGCATTTTGGTTAGTGCTGTGTTTACTGCCTGCATCGATACGGTGTCTTTTATGTTAGTTTATGTGCTTGGACTGAGTTTGGCACAAGTAGTGTTAGTCCTGTGGGGAGTGATATTTCTTGGACTTATAGGTACTGTGATACTGCCTACATTGCTGACATTCTGAGTATGTGTGCACTGTCATGCTTTACAAACAACTCCCCCCCAATGCAGATTGACCTGACATCCATGTACTGGTATGCAGAGGATGCCACAATGAATGATACAGTTTTACAGTGATGCACACAGGAGGCTTACCTGGATGCTCCTTTGTTGTGGAGGCTCTGGCATCCACCTCCACGATGCAGGGATGATGGATGCTTGGGACCTGGTAGTTGATCTCATGTTTCCCAGGAGTTTCTCTGTGGCTGAGAGTGGCTCTACTATTGCAGGCCACCCACCCAGTGACAGTACAGTCCCTGGCCACAGCAGCAGCCCTTTGCCATGACCATGTCCATTGCCCTGTGACAGACCTGCTCATAGCTTCTGTCTTGTATCCCTATGCAGTTCACTGCTGTGACAAGGTCAGCCCATGTTGCAGAATGTTGCTCATGATTATGGTGATTCCTGAAGAGCAGAATGGCATGATGCAGTCTTAGGCCATTGAAGATCACATAATTTCCCACAGCTGTAAATGCTAGGTGCCTCTGTCTATACATCCTGTCTGAAAGACAATAATAGAGGAACACATCACAAGACCACATACATTGCTCTTCACTATGTACACACCCTGCACATCCACATTGGCCTTCACTATGCACTGCTACCTCCCACATCATACCCCACCATCTATCAATACAGTCATAGTTGCAATACCAGTTATGTCCCTGTGTGCTGTGATAGAGTGTGCTGAATGTCTACACTCCCATCAATGTCATCTACTGTGTTGTGTCCCCTATGGCCGACATCCCAGTACCATGTCAGATAGCCACATGTTTTAGCGACTAATTCTATTAGTAAATATAATATATAATGTTATGGTGGTTAACATTTTAACATTTGGAGATGGTTCTTTTAATTTTGTAATAGAAAGTGATTCGTTTAATGTTGATCACATGATGAACTTGCTTATTAGCGAAAAGCTATCTATATGGGTTTGTTGGATGTTTTTTATAAATCTGATGTAGTTGCCTTAAGTAAGGCGACGAAAAGCGCTTTATTAAATTTCTTTCTCTGACTTTACAAGTTACTTCTACATCTTTATTACATTGGATCAGTGTGCCTGAAGCCTTTGAATTTGTAGATAGCCACAGTTCGACAAATAGGTGTGTGTTATTACGAATATATGGAGATAGTCCAGCAACAGCCATGTGCCATGATGACAGACAGCAATGCAAATGTGCTGTAGAGTATCTTTCCTTTGGGTGTCCTACTTCTTCAGTACACATATGCATGCAGAATGTGTACATGTACCTGATATATGTGGTCCCTTTGCCAGAAACATGTGGATGCCTGGCAAACAGTTGGAGAAGAATTGTTGGCTATTCTTAGACTGTGAAGAATCTGGCTCTCACACACCCGAACCCTCAAAAATCAATTTATGCTGCATTAATATCTGTTACTGTATTCATACCTGTACATTGTATGATCATCATGTACACTCTGTCACTGAGGTCGGGCCTGTGTCCCCTTACTACTAATGATGATGACCTGCAGTCCTTGCCAGGTATAGTAGCCATACTTCTCAAGCGATGAGATATGAATGTCAACAACACAGTGATCCAGCCACAGTACTTCAGGGACAGTCAAGGAAGTCAGTACAATGTCTGGCTATTCTTGTGTGACATTCACAGACTGAGAGTAGCTGACATTCACAAACTGAGAGGAGCTGAATGACAGTACATCATGTGATATGTCATCTGTGTCCACCATTACTCACTGTCACTATATCTAACACACAATCCAGTGGCATTCATATAGGAGCTGACCAATGTAGGAGAGAGTGAGAGGGCCACAGCTATGATATAAGTCACATCAGGCAGGGTTGTAAGGCATGGCTGTAGCTTTTGGACAACAGATGAACAGCAACATGTCATTCCCAGAGATATACTACAGGCCTACTGTTGTAATCCCTATTCCCCATAACTACATCCTTCCATCTGTGTCTCATTAGATGGGGACTTGTATTACATACTTGGTAGAGTGCTGTACTCCTTTTGTGTAGAAATCCTGAAAAAAATGATTCTTAAAATTCGGTCTGGCATGGTAAAGCAAGGTACAGACCTGTTTATCATAGGCAGCTGCTTGCCTTTTGTAGGTAATACTCAATAACAGGTGATTGTCTGTGCACAAATCAGTGGCTCAAACTTGCTAATTGCATCCAGAACAGCTGGGTTACAATTTCATTAGCCAATGACATGGTACAACAGTGTAATATTTATGTCCTTCATGTAGGCCTTGGCCCATTTCCTAGGCTTTGAGAAGGACATTACTGAGGTGTGGAGACTACAGCATCACAGAGGGTAGGTACAAATACTATCAACTGTTGTGATTTATGTGATATGTCCACAGTTGTGCATGTTATGGTTGGGCATTGTCACATGACTTTCTGATTATGTGGCAGTTCAATGTTAAACAATGTGAGTTGAGGTTAGTAAGGGGGAAGACAGAGCGAATGTCATACGTCATGCACATCAGAATAAGCATGCTGCTGCAGTAGATGCTAGTCTTTCAGTTGTGTATGTTTGTAGGGTCAGACTGTGTCACATGTCCCTCTCACTTGATACCTCTCAACTGTACAGATTTTCGCAGAATGTCCAGATTTTTGGCTCATATTTTTGGCCTATTCCTCTTTTATCCTGACAAATCACTGGAATGCTCTCAGGAATTAAGTCACTAACTAATGACATACATTTGAGTTTCAGACTTCACATCCTTCAGAAAATGTATATTTAAACAAATCCTGTTACTCTTGCAACTTTCTAAGTTTATAAGAGCAATATTTAAAATATGCCCCTATTTGTACCCCCATTTTGTCAAACTTTGTCCAGATTGTTTGCATTAACAGGTTGAAAGGTATGTGCTTGACCTCTGCCCCCCCACCCTTTCATGTATGGGTGCAGTGTGGATAACTTGTTCTAGAGGGTTGTGAGGTAAGGTAGGTCTGTAGTAGGTAGCTGAACATGCTGCTGGATATGCTGCAAGCTGCAGCTGCTGCTTTTTGCCCAGGACTCATACTGGGGAGCATAAATACATTGGAGGACAGCAGGCTGTATGTGTCGAGGTGAGGCATGTGCTTAAGGTACATATGTTATGTAACAGTGCCAATTGGAGAGTGTTGAGCGATGTATAGTTAGCCTGTACATATTTTTGCATGGTGTCCCTACCTACAGGCCTTCAATGTGCTAAGATGGGTAACAGTAAATGCAGTAGCAGCAACCTGTTTTGGTTAAAATTCCAGATCTCAGTCATTATTTGTTGTATTCACAAGCATGTCATTGAAGTTCAACACAGTGCATTTGAACCTAGAACAGTGGTTGGGAAAATCTACAGCATGCTAGGGATTTAACAGACTGAGCTACTGAGTCTATACTGCAACAGGTGAGTCTGCAAGATATATGTGCATGCATACAGTCTTGTTACATGGGAATTGCATTAGCAAGTGTTTTTGGACAGTATGATGTGTGACACTGAACTGTCTGCCATGATTTTCTAACCTCACTCTGCACTGACTTGTCAGTACTTTAGTGCACAGAAAAGGGATTGTGACAACCATGCCAAATGCAGGCAGCACAACTGTGGTGATTCTGCAATGGTCAGTGCAGTTGATAGCTATACCTGCTATCCCAGGCCTCAAGTACATACATCATTATTTATTTGGCTGTGTACTGGCTTGGTGCCTGCATCACAGTCCCAAGTACGCTACCAATTTTCCCATTGCATTTACAAGCAGTGTGCATTTGGCAATCAGGATATATTTATGGAGACACCTGTTTTACTTCAGAGCTGAGTGGCCTAGTGGGCAAATGCACTATTCTGTAGTTAACAGGGTCCTCAGTCTGAGACTTGGTAGGTGTGATTATTTTGTAGATGTGCCTAACAGTGTCAGAAACAGAGAAGGTGATTAAAACAGTTTTAAGTAGTGTTAATAAGTTTTCCAAGGGTTTGTGCGGCATGGTGCGCCACTTAGCTCCGCTGAAACCCACCCTGATTTTTAAAAAAGGAAAGGAAAAAGGAGTGATAAGAAAGTGGTGAAATGGGGGAAAGCAGGGGGAAAAATATGAAAGGCAGGTAGAGATGTGTAGGATGGGTGTAAGAAGGGACAATAGCTCTCCATTTCTTCTACACCAGTAGTTGTGCAGGTTGTAGACAATTTGAAATTTGGAGCCTCTGAGGGCAACATAAGTGTGTTGATTGATTAATATAATGATTAAAGTGTATCCAGTGGATGCAGATATAAAATGGAGAGCTATGTATGGGGCATTTTTTTTTTGTGGGACAGATGCCCATTTTTTTGGAGAGACTGGGATGTTGGAGAAGGGATATAGGTACATGTGGGGAGGTACGTTGGGTAGGAGAGAGATAGCATTTACAAACAGACAAGACAGGCACAACAGCATACAGAGGCAGTGTATGACACATGAGGGGGTAAACACCTTGAACGTGGAGAGTGTTGTGGAATTGGAGAGCCATGTTCCCCAGACAGCAGCAGTGAGACTGATCTCCCCATGGTTAGTCAACACTGTTCCTTCACTGCCCCAAAGGCAGCTGTGCTGTGGGTGGGAGCTGGGGCCACCTTGCCCCTCTAGGTTGGTCAGTCTCCCCTCAATCTGGTGCAGGCGATCCTCAAAGCCATGATGCATGATCCTGCATGACATCCCTGGTAGCTGTTACTGGGTAACAACTTCCCCTCCACGGCCATTCCTGGGGGGACGGGCCCCATCCCTTGAGATGGTTCCATTGGTAGGTGGTGCAGGACCATTAGAGCGGCAGCACCAGGTTGGGTTCCAGACATGCTGGGACCCGGTGCCACAGCTGGCTGAGGTAGGGTAGGTAAATCACCAGGAACTGTGCATTATATCTTGTAGCACAGTTCCACATCTATAGTTTAGCAAAACACTGCTTATTAGCAAACCTTCCATCACTTAGTGGTATTATTCCTGTTTTTAATTCATAACAGATGTAATACTCAATTTCATGACCAACAGCCCAAAATACACACAAATTGCACAGCACAGCTTTATTAGGGGTGACTTCATGCAGTGATTGGTATATATATATATATATATATATATATATATATATATATATATATATATATATATATACTTTATTAATGAACAATTCATATAATGGAGGTGTTGCAATGCAGCTGTAATTCCATGATTAATGCAGTAAAAATTGTATTTCCTTAACATTATTAATGCAGTAGAACTTTATTTCCTTAACATTATTAATGCAGTAGAAACTTTATTTCCTTAACATTATCAGGTTTCATACTTTCATCTTTATTGAACTGTACATGGCATTACTCACTTAATCCAGGTCTATGACTACATTCATTACAGTACAATCAAAACTGAATATAACTACTGGCAGTTACTAATTTACACTTTCTTGTTTATATGACTAGAGATTGCAAGATACATCTGTACATACACTCATGGTGCAACCTGGCCAGGCACTCTGCAGTGGCCTCCAGATTGTAAACTCTCTCCTCTGCAGCTGTGGGGAGAGAAACACACCATTATGCATACCTGTCTATCACACATTCAGAGTAGAATTTGGTAAAACAATGATAACAATGCTTACAAACTGGTGGGACATTCCCATCTCTAGCATCTTTGACCCAGGTGGCCAAGAGATCCCCATTATGATGCTTCAAATCATCATAATGATGATGTACCTGCTCACATGTGCGAGGGATGCTGGTTGCACTAGTGAGATTTGTATTCTGACCTCTGGTACTGATCCTGCAGCAGCCAGAAGTCATGATATTTTACAAGGAGTCCAACCATGACCTTGGACTCCAGAATGCTCCAAAGCTGCTCCCAGAAATGTGCACCCTCACCAATTCCTGCCATAGTCTCTGCCAAGATCAAACTCCAACAGGTTATGGCTGTATTCCCACCTGTTGCATTTAAATAAACTTATTTTCCCAGCCTTTATCACCATTGGGTTATTTTTAAAAATGCAGCGCTTTGCTTAGCATCTTGCAAATCTGCTGAGCTCAGCCGAGCAGTGCTTATACTGTCAATGCTTATCAATGTTTAGTGGTGCGCAAACCAGCTTACCTGAGCTGGCCAATGCTTAAATTGGCATTGCTTAGCGGTGCTGTGCCCCCACACATCCCCTAACTAAATATATCAACTCTGAGATCACACTACAGTGGGTAAAAGGGCAAATTCACAGAGACAGACAACCATTTTTCTTCCCTAGGAAAAAAACTCGGTGATCTGGCTTTTTGGTTAACTGGGATTCAACATATATGTATTGAATAGGTGTTTGGCATTATGCCATTTTGAGGTCTTGATATACACCCCCTTAGTAAGACCAATACTTTTCAATATCTTTATTAATGATATGCAGAATGAATCAAAACTCACTAAGATAATAGAATATGCTTATGACCCAACTTTAATTTGCTTACCCCCCAAAATTTCCCACCTTAAAAACCTTTAAAACCATCACACAGTAAGCTTTCATCTCTATAGAAAACTGGCTAAATAAATCTCAACTGATCTAAACCCCATTAAAATGAAACTAATTCTGTTTGTTCCCAAAAATATAAATCAAAATAGTATTGACACAAAAATTGAAAATGTCACCAATACAAAATCACTGGGTGTTACCATACCTCCCAACTATATCAAATTACTCATTTTTTACCAAGTTTTGCAGTCCAAATGAAGGGGTGCCATGATTCCTGAATGGCACCCCTTCATTTCTGATTTTTTTCTTTTGTTTTTTCAATGTTTTGAATTTATGCACTGTTTGAGCTGACGTCATCATGTGCATGATGACGTCAGCTCCATTAGAGCTACCACCCAGTCGGAATTGAGCTCAAGGAGCTCACATCATGCACATTTCCAGCTGGCTGCTCAAATGCTAGCAGGAATTGACTATTTTATTTATGTTCGGAACGGAAAGCAAGGAATCAGTCTCTGGGGCTCACTCTTATGGATTATTTATGTTTAGAACTGCTGGGCAGCACTCTTGTTCAGAACGGCAGCTGGAACAAGGAATCAGGCCAGATAGGAAGACTGAGCAACTTGTAAGTAAGGAACTGTGTGTGTTTGTGTGTGTGTGTGTGTGTGTGTGTGTGTGTGTGTGTGTGTGTGTGTGTGTGTGTGTGTGTGTGTGTGTGAGGCAGTCTTCCTATTTTTCAGGAAACTGCTAATTTGGCATAGTGGTATGTTGCTCTGACTATAGTGCATAGGGTCATGGGTTCAAGTCTTGCCAGTGAAATGCATGGTGGTAACACATTTTATTCTAGCAACTTTCCAAAATTATACAAGAAATGTTTAAAATGTGTCTCTGTTTTGAATTTTTGTCCCTCTCCCAAAAAAAAAAACTGAAATTGAAAATAAGTGTGAGAAGCTGTGCAAGATGCCTGTGGCTTACACTGCTGTCATTCTATTTATAGTGTGGGTGTGGAAGTAGACTTTTATGATGGAAATGTTCTGAATTCGGCAGATTTGTCTTTATTGGTTCATGGATTTTGTTTCATTGCCTACAGTACAGCCTACTGGATTTAAAATGTGCTCTGTCTAACAAGTGTGCTGTATTATACAAGGAATATAACTTAATAAAGTCAGGAAGGTGTATCAAAAAAAAGAACATATGTATGTTTCTTGTTTTGTGTGCAAGGGGCCAATGATTTGAAAACAGCCCAAAGGTAATCTTTATACACCACTGGCCAGATGCATTTTCTTTGGATGTGGTGTGGGTCTCAATGCTGTTTCAATGAATGTGAGTTTCAAGGGCAGAGAAGTTTTAATGCCACGTCTATTTTCATTGTGAGACAGTATTGCTTTGTTTAGCAGATGTATGTTAGTGTTTGTGCATTATTGTGCTGCAAAATGTAAAAATAAAATTCAAATAATCATTGTAGAAGTAAATCAGTATGCGCACAATAGTGTTTATGGTAAATGGGGCAAAATAGCCAGGTAATGGGATATTGGAATGCCTACAGAGGGGACTCTGATGCCATGTTTTGGTTGTCTGTTCTTCAGTTTGTGTTTGAATGTTGGTATCCCACAGTTCCATTGGAGTGGGCGGGGTTACATAATTGTGTATGCAAATTATATGTTAATCAGCTTACAGATTTGTTCCTATTTTTCATGGGCCTTGTCCAGATTTTTGATGTTTGCAGGTGAGAGGTATGGGTGTTACCACTGATAACAAGTGGATACAACTTGATCTGCACATTGTCCTTTCAAACTAAGCTGTCTTTACAAAGTAAAGCATAGTATCTACTAAGTGATCATAGTAAAAAAAATGGGTCTGTATTAGAACATCGAAAGTTTAATGATTCAAATCACTAAAGGTCGACCTTTAATGATCGAAACCATAAAAATTTCGAAAGTTCATAAAAAAAAAAAAAAAAAAAAGAAAATCTAAAGGGTGCAAGCCCCCCTGCACCCCCCACACCCCCCGCTACTTAAATATACCAACTCCAAGACCGCACTACATTGAAGTAAATGGAAATCTCCCCATATGGAGATTTCCGTTTACCCGTTCGACATTCTGCACTTTAGCTATTCTTGTGTCGACAGTGTCAGATTCTACATTATCGGCTTTCAAGAATATAATAGGTAAGCTAAAAATATAGCTGACACCTCCCTTCTTCTTCCTAACCTCCTATATCAACAATATTCCTAAATCACAACTCATCCACCAAACACAAACTAGAGAGCACCTACAAACAAAATTAGCACATTCACCTGCAGCCTCCTAAATTGCTCCCCCACCACTGCATGGTGATCAATATCACTAGTTATTTATTTTATTTTACATTTGTTAACTGGGAAATTCTGACTGGACCAGGTCCAGTTTCAGCAGAGGCCCAGGGAGAAAAGCTCCAGCATCAAGTTATACAAATACAGTACATCCAGCATAATACACAAAACAGGTGACATCATGTATGCTGAGCATAGTAATATAACAAGAAATTAATAAAAACACTTAAAAAAAGATATAGAACATAGATAAAATACCATGTCAGTTACAGTACATCCAGCATAATACACAGAACAGGTTTTATCATATATGCTGCGCATAGTAATATAACAAGAAATTAATAAAACACTCCAGGTAAAAGAAGATATAGAACATGGGTAAAAAGACAATGTCAGTTATACATTGGTAAGAGAAGAAAATATATCAAGCAAGATTCTGCAGTTAAAAGTACCTTTTCAGATGACCAAGCCTACAGGGGATCAGAGATCTAGCATGTGATCAGAGAGGAGTTTGGGGAGTTAATAGCAGTATGGTTAGGGTTATGTGATACAAGGGCATAACCAGGTACTAAGAAGGTGCGATTTGATGGAGTTTTTGAATATGGATGTGGAGGGGGGCAGTGGTCACAGATAGGGGAAGAGAGTTCCAATTTCTGGCAACGGTGTGGGAGTAGAGCTCTTTCCCTGCATTATTGTTAGCCTTGGTGATGGAGAGGAGAGATTTTTCACTGGATCTTAGGTACCAGTTTGCAGTATAGATAGTAAGTAGGTTGGATAATGAGGGATTCTTTTCAGGATATTTGAGAATATTGTAGGCTGTGCCCAGCTGGTAATAGTTAAGTAGCTGTGGTAGCTCAAGCCATTTTAGTTCTTTTAGTGCAGCACAGATATGGGTTCTATAGGTTGAGTTAGCAGCAAACTTGGCTATTTTATTGTAGCATGATTCTAGTTTGTCTAGATCACATTGTCTGATTTGGGTAAAGATTGGTGCTGCATATAATATAGTTGAGAGGAGGTGGCTTTGTGCAAGAGTGACTCTTGCTTTTTGTGAGAGAAAGGACTTATGCCTGTATAGGGAGCCTAGTTTTTTGTGTACTAGTTTTATGTTATGTGAGATGTGAACATCAAAGTGGAGATTATTGTCTATTTCAATGCCCAGAAGTTTGCTGTGGTTAGAAGGGGAGATGGTGGTGCTGTCCTTAGATGTTATGGTAACGGAGAGTGTTTTTTTTTTTATCTATTAGGGGTAAATATTAGCAGTTTTGTCTTTTTGGGATTTAGAATTAGTTGAATACTTGATATCCAGTTTTCTACTGAGTTAAAGGTATCTTGAGTGAGTGTATGTAGGGTGGTGGGAGATGAGGCAGAGCAGATAAGGGTTGAATCATCCCCATATTGTATGAGTGTGGCATGTTGTGTAGAGCTATTGAGGTTATTTGTGAAAATAGAGCACAATAGCAGGCCCAGTATAGAGCCCTGTGGGACTCCTATGTTGGTTGGAAGTTGTGTAGACAGAGTTCGTTCCACTGGACTGATTGTTGCCTGTCAGATAGGTAGCTTTTGAACCAGGCTATAGTAGAGGAGATGAAGGATAATGATGTAAGTGAGTCTAGTAGAATGGAGTGGGCGACCATATCAAATGCTTTTGAGAGGTCTAGGAAAATGGCTGATACATTATTTGTTATCATTCTTGTGAAGGTTTATATAATTAGTGAAGGATAGAAGGGCTGTGGTAGTGCTGTGATATGGACGGAAACCATGTTGTGTGGTAGATAGTAGATTGTATGTGTTAAGAAATGTCATCACTTGTAAGTGGATGCATTTCTCAAGAATTTTGGATAAGGGACAAAGGATGGCAATAGGTCGGTAGTTGGATAATTCATAAGAATTACCTCCTTTATGGAGAAGAATGATGTGAGATACTTTCCAGAGTTTGGGTATGTAGGATTCTAGTATGGAGCAGTTGATAAGAATGGAGACAGGATATGATAGGGAGTCACTAGCCATTTTTAGGTATGCAGCAGGTATGTTATCAGCTGCCAGTGTGGTTGGCTTTAGTTTTAGGAGGAGTTTTTTGATAGTTGAGGTGGGCACTGGTGATAGGCTGAAAGAGGGGGTGGTGTGAGATAGGTTAGGTTGTGATTGAGGTAGACTGTTTTTGGTTATTTGACTGGACAGGGCTAAGATGGATTTAGCAAAAATGGTTATTAAATTGAGAAGCTATGTCTAGGGTATTGTTAGTAGAGCTGGGTGCTGGAGTTGTGGTTTTGCCTGGCTTTAGTAGGGAGTAATGGCATGCCAGAATATTTCTGGATTATTTGAATATTTACTTTGGGAGCTAAAAAATAGTTTTGGTTGTTTATTTTGGATTCAGCCTTGGCCTTGTTTCTAAGCTGTTGATAGTATTGCCTGGAGCCAGGGGTTTTGTCAGTTTTCCAGATTTTCCAGGCTTTATCTCTAGCTTTTAGTAAGGCTCTGGTGTCCCTATTTAGCCAGGGTGCGTACTTAGCTTTAACTCTGATCTTTCTGCTGGGAACTAGACTGTTAAGGATGTTAGAGAATGTAGTATTGAAGTAGTCTACTGCCTGATCTAACCCAAGTGTCCGTAGTGGTTCCCAGTTGCAGTGGCTTAGGACAGTATTTAGGTATCGTGGGGTAAGATTACGGTAATCTCGTACAAATATGTAGACTACTGGTTTGGGGTGATTGGAGTGTTTGTGGAGCAGGAAGGTGGGAAGATAATCACTTAGGTCATCTGGGAGACAGCCTACTGTATAGTTTTGTTTGGGATAGTTGGCTAGTGTCCAGTCCAGTATGGATTCTCTTTTTGTTTTCTCATCTATTCTAGTTGGTTCTTCAATTAGTTGAGAAAACCCATATAGATTGATATGTGTAGAGGGGCTTCTGGAGTTACAGGCTGCCCGGTCAGTGTTAAGGTCTCCTAGTAGGATTGTTTCCTGAGGTAGATTGTCCTTTGTCCAGTGTAGGATGTCTTCTATTATGAGTGAGTTGTTGCCTGGAGGTATGTAGCAGCATATTATATTGATCTTTTTGGTGTTTCGTATGGATAGGACAGAAAATAAGACTTCAGCATTTTGAAAAATAGGTGGTGTGGTGTACAGCAGCTGGAGGTTAAGGGTGTTTTTAAAGAGAATGGCTACTCATCCTCCTTTCCTGCTTGTTCTATCAGATCTAAGTGCATTATACCTTAGGGGGAGAAAGTCTTCATCTTGGATACTGGGTTTAAGCAAGGTCTCTGTAATGGTGAATATATCAGGGTTGTAGTGGGCTATGAATGCATGTAGATCTGTTAGCTTGTTGGTAATACTTCTTATGTTGAGATTTAGGATTAGCAGGTCAGATGTTTGTCTGGCTGAGAGGGGACCTGGATTTGGGTGAATGTCACCAGAGGTTAGCAGAGTTTGTAGGAGTGCCAGTATGTGTTTTTTAATACTAATTGTTTGTGAGCTTGATCTATGAGAGTTTTTATTAGTGTGGTGAGATGGTGTCATTTTTGTTAGTGAGTAATATATAGCTGTAAGATTTATGATTGTAGGGCAGATGTAGAAGTGTGAGTGGGTTTGAGAGGGTGGGCTAGTGTGGGTAGTGTGATAGGACTAGTTGTGCAGCGGTAAGTCTGTTTGTAAGGAAGTTAGGAAGGTTAGCGATAGTAGGGCTAATCCTCAACACATCCTCTCCCAGCTACTTATAGCACACAAAATACATCACCATCCACTTAAAACACTCTTACTGTCAAATTTCATCCAATGGCGTATACCAAATAGAACCCTAATATCCTTAGAAGTTAAACTAACTTTTGCTAATAAATCTAATAATTATTATGGTGACTTGTTATTTATCTCCAAGGCATGGAACAAACTTTCCAGCTACATCAGGCTTTTAAATATCAACAATTTAAATCTGCCCTTAAATATCAATTGGAAACTATACCACTTGCAAAATCTGGAACAAGGTAAAAAGGGTTCTAATAATTTCTATCATATCGCACTTCCATTATGGAAGCAAAGATCTGGACAATGTCCTTGACTAATTGATTGGAAGATGATCTTCTTGGTCTAACTGTGGAGGATCAGATGGGGTTTGTTAAATGCAGGGCAATAGACTGCAATTGATGGTTACTTAGTCAATTTCTTAAGGAAGCACACAAAGGAGAGTTGCAAAAGGTGAGTGTGTTTTACTTTATAGTCATAAAGGTTTTGGTTTGGGTATGTGGCCTTTTTTGTTTAAGGTTATACAGAAAATAGAGATGGTGGATACATGGCCTTTTTTGTTTAAGGTTATACAGAAAATAGAGATGGTGGATACATGGCCTTTTTTGTTTAAGGTTATAGAAAAAACAGAGACAGATAGGAGTTTTGTAGGATGGGCATCTGTCCTATAAAGTGACATAAAATAAGTTTATTTCTGAATGTGGAATTAATCTAGGACATTGCTGTGTAAAGTACACAAGATACTGGTCACTTTTTGTTACAAATAAAGATTATGTCCCAAACATTAAGGCAATTTTAAAATGATCCACGGGGTGGACATTAATTAAGATCTGGAGGATTTTTTTAGGAATATTGGGTTGTTTTGAGGTTTGTAATATAAGTGAATGATGACTCTCCAATTAAAGGTAAGCTTTGCTTAAAGTCTAATTAAGGAGGGCTGAATATAAATAAGGTATGAAGTATCTAAGAATTAAGGTGTGTGGTTCTTAGCAGGTTACCTTTCATAACCATTCTGAAGAACTCTGTGGACAGGTATCAAATATATCAGTATAATGGTTTACAAAAGGAATACAATTATAGCATGTAAATATCATACAACTGACAATATGTATTTTTAGACACTAGCCAGTAGAGTCTACTAGTAAGTAGATTCAAAAATTGCAAGTATGTTGGAAGAGAATTGTTTGCATGGGGAAAGGAGACAGATAGGAAAGATTAGGTCAAAATCTATAGAAAAACAGGAGAATGGGGGATGCCAGTCTTACTTCGGTATGTGCTTGCAACTATAGTAACATCATGCCTGAAAGTAGGCTATCTTTAGTGGATGAGACCTCACAAGAATAGGCATAGTGATGTGGATTAGAAATAGTCATGGAATTGAGCATTTAGCAGCATATTAGATGAAGAACACTACTAGAATGTAGCAGTAGTTTGGTGAAATGAAGGAGTTCTTGCTCTTCCCACCACTACAAAATAGACCAGATATTACAGTTACTGAGGTTTGATTTTCTGGAACCCATGAAGAGATAAATGGGGTAAAAAGTGTAGGCGTTTGCAGTGTGGGTAGTACACCAACATGAAGGAGTAGTCTTGCAAAGCTCCAAGAGCCTCAGAGAGTAAAAAAAATACACCCAGCAAAAGTCCAAAGCATGAAAATAACCTTAAATACAGAAAGAGATTACTAAAAGAATGAGGATGTTAGCTGAGCTTACAGAGAAGGGCATGATAGCAGCAATGCTAAATATGCTGTTTCCCTAGGAAATCCAGGCTTGGAGAGATGGATTAGCAAGTAGCAGGAGTGCATTTCTGCTATGTAGTAAGATTTATCCAAATACAAAAAATACTGAAATGATTTCACTGACAAAATAAGTGTCACGTCTCAAAAGTCTATAATCAGCATAAATCTCTTTAATATCCACAAATGTTTAGGGCTTTCATCTACTAGTCCATAGATTTCATCAGAACAAATACAATTTCATTGTGATCCATTTAAAACATTCATTCTTCCAATCACATTCAAGGATGCATTACATATTAATGAACTGATATCTGAATTGATGTCTATATGTGTGAATCACACTAAAAGCATGTTATAAGAGTATATTTACTAATAAAGCACCAGTATTGAATAAAATAAAATAGACTATATGTTATTATAAAAAATATATATATTAACATAACTTTCTCTCATAATACATCTAACTAAGGTTAAAATTTGTCTGTATAATTGAATATTGTGTAGTTGATATTATACAATGCTATAATTTATAATAAATATAAAAATATATAAAAAAATTGTTATGTAACAAAAATATATATGTGTATCCAGTGGGAGACTCATGTATAGCTGAGAATTATGTATAAGATATACTTTCTGATTAATAAATATAATATACAATAAATAAAATAAAAATGCATGTAACTTCTGGAAATTACAGATTCGAGCAGTATATTTCCATATGTGATGTTGAAATTAAGTTTATACCTGTAATAAAGGTTGGAGTAGGGATTACAGGAGAGAAGCCTGGAATCACGGACACAGAGACTGGGGGAACCCCACCCCGTAAGTAGAGAAGTTGAAAGTACATCAACAGGGACATTTGGGGAACATGAAGAAATTCCTAAACAGGGAGTTATAGGTTCATAGGTTTGTACTAGGCTATCTGCCCTAGGGCATTTATAAGCCTAGCCAGAGTGTGTGTGGCTTTCACCACCCCTTAGGATGAGAATACTACGCCCTTTTAGGGTTTAGTTTACTGTGCCTCTGTCTAGTAGTGACACAGAGATGACCCCCGGGGTAAACCTACGATCTCCCATCCACTCGTCAAGATTTCTCTTGAATAGAGTCAGTGAGGGGCTCTGCCTAACATGGATTGGGATTCTGTTCCAGAGTGTAGGGAGCCTCTGGGTTATGAATCTGTCCCTCCAGCACGTCCTATTTATTTCTGTGTTGAGGTTTAAGTCTCTTGCTCTCGTGGCTCTGGTGGATTTGGATTTACTGAGGTGGAGCATGTCCATTAATTCTGGATTGGACATGGCCTTGTACGTCAGGCACAGATCACCTCTGAGTAGGCGGTATGCGACTGAATAGAGCTGGAGTTTTTTCAGTCGGGCAGCGTATGACATATGTCTAAGACCCTTTATCCTCTTGGTGAGGAACTTTTGGGGTCTTTCCAACTGCTGCAGGTGACGGGTAAGATACATCCCAAATGGGGCATTGTACTCAATCATTGGCCTGATAAGAGAAGAGTACAGAGGCACAATGACCTCTCTTGATCTAGATGTGAAACCCTTCATGATAAGATGGGCAATATAGAAGGTCTTCCTAACCACTTTGGCAATGTGAGTGTCAAATGAGAGGTTACTGTCAACCTGGGTCCCAAGGTCCCTGATTACCTCTTCCGTTTAATGGATTACCACCTATGTGGTAATTTGTGGGTACCTTGTTTTTCCCAAAGGGTATGACTATACATTTTTTGGCATTCAGCTTAAGGCCATGGCTCTAGCACCAATTATCCGTTTCTATGAGGCCTCTCTGAAGGATGTTTGTGTCCGCTGGAGTATCAATTATGGTGCCCAGTTTGCAGTCATCTGCGAACTTTGTCAGCCACAATCCTCCTATGTTTGCCTGTACCTCGGAAAAATAAATGCCGAACAAGAGGGGTCCCAGGACTGAGCCCTGTGGGACACCGCTTGTGACTGGCTTAGAGTCTGACATAGCTCCAGCAACTCTGACCCTGTGGGTTCTGTCCTTGAGCCAGTTTGCAACCCATCTTGTGATATATGGGTTTACATTTAAGCTGGTGAGTTTGTCTATGATGCCCGAGTGGGGTATTGTGTCAAAGGCTTTTGCAAGGTCAAGGTAGGCTGTGTGAACTGCCTTACCCTCATCAATGGCCTTAGTGACTGTTTCAAAAAAGTTGATCAAGTTCAAAAGGCAGGATCTGCCTTTGACAAAGCCAAATTGGGTAGGATCCAATGTCTGTAGGTCCCCAATGTCTTTGTTTATGAGTTCCATAATGATCCTCTCCATAGCTTTGCAGACCAGGCTCATCAAGCTTATGGGGCGGTAATTTCCAGGGTCCGTAGAAGCACCGCCTTTGTGAAGTGGTACCACTGTCGCCGTACGCCACTCTTTGGGTACGTATCCTGTAGTAAGGCTAAGATTAAACAGCAGCCTTATGTGTGGGTTTAGTTCCTCTTGGAGTTCATGTAGCACACAGCCCGGGACAACATCCGGTCCCATTGATGCTGTGTTTTTAGCTTTAGAGAGGGCGGCTCTCACCTGGGCATCTGAAATATTAGGGAGGCTACACTCTGCTGGGATAGTTATTTCTCCTTTTGGGGCGGAGGGGGAGGAGAAATTTGCACTGAACCTGTCTGCCAGAATGTTGGCAATGTCAGTGGGTTCAGTGTATTTTGTATCATTTTGGACTAACTCTGAGCATATCTGGGAGTTTCCACCCAGGTTTCTAACATAGCTAAAGAAGGCCTTGTGATTGTCTTTTGTGTCTTTTGCGATTTTTCTCTCAAAGTTGGCCTTGGATGATTTTGTGAGTGATCGTAGTTTTTTGCTAGTACTGATCAGAGATGCCTTCCCTTTTAGGGATTTTGCTCTGTCATGTAGTAGCTTCCTCCTCCTGTTGTAAAGTTTGTTTATGGCTGGTGTCCACCAGACCAGGCGCCTGCCTTTGGGGGAATGGGTCTTGGTTTTATTTGGGATTGCATGATCCATGCATTCTTGAAGGTGCCCATAGAAGGCATTTGCAAAGGATTCAACAGTGTGGGTTGTGGTTTCCACTGGCCCAGGGGCCTTGAAGGATACCACTTCAGTCTTAAGAAGTGTGAAGTTTGCTTTTGAGAAGTTCTTCACTGTGGTCTATTGTGCGGGGGGTGGGGGCGGGATGTGGATTTCCAGTGAGATTAATTTATGGTCTGATCTTACCAAAGAGGGATATACTTCCTGTGTGGAGCATTTTGTCCCCATGTTTGTGATGATCAGGTCTAGTATATTGTCTCCTCTTGTGGGAATGGTGACTAGTTGTTCCATTGCATTTGAGTTTATGAATTCTAGGATCCTTTGGGCTAGGGTGTTGGGGCTTGAATAATATTCCCAGTCTATGTTTGGGTAGTTGAAGTCTCCCAAAATGATGGTATTTGGAGAGACATTCATACTCTCCAGTGTCTTCAGGAAGGCTGTGTGGGGTTCCTGAGTTTGAGAGGGTGGTCTGTAGCATGCTACAAACTGTAAGGCAGTTTTGCCTATGGTTAGTTGCACCTGGATAGTCTCCGATGCTTCGTGCATTGCCACTAACCTGGAGGTGTGGGTATCTTTGATGAAAATGGATACTCCCCCTCCTTTTGTGGTTCGTTCCAAGTTTTGGGGCCAGAAAGCATGATATGAGGTAAAACCTGATAGTGCTGGGGTGTTCTCAGGAGCCTTGAACCAGGTTTCAGTCACTGCACAGACATCAATGTTCTCCATACTGAGGAGGGCTTCGAGGGCGTGCATCTTGAGGTTTAGACTTCTGGCATTGAGCAGCATTACCCTTAGTTTTTTCCACTTGTGTTTTCTAGGGAGGTAGGTTTGTCATTTGAGCCTTGCCTAAAAAGGCACTATGGGGTGGCAAGAGCCTTGGCCAATATCCGGAAGCCCAGGGGTGACAGGTGCAAGCCATCCCTTGCGAAGCAGCATGGCTTGTCAAGCATGTCATCCCAAGCAGACAGACATTGGATCCCCTTAGAATGACACCAGTAATTAAGCCGATTGTTAAAACTGATCATTTTGTCTTTGTACTGTGGCATCATTCTTGGTGAGGGTAAGATGCTGCTCAGGGTCAGGGTCATACCGGCCTGGGCTACATAATCAGAGAGCTCTTCTATGTCTCTTTTCATGTAGTCCAGGGAGGTACGTCTCAGGTCGTTCACACCGGCATGTACAATGACTGAGTCATATTTGTACTTGCTGTGGAGTGACCTGAGTGCTTGTGTTATGTGGTGGATTCTAGCTCCCGACAGGCAGCTTACTGTGACCCTTTCCTTGTTCAGTCTGGTGAGCGGGACGTCAGTGTGTCTGACTATGGAGTCACCTATTACGAGTGTGTCTGGCATGTTGATTGGCCTTAAGGGCTGTGACTGTTTAGCACACTGACTTTGTAAACTATGTGTTGCATGTGCTATGTCTTGAGGTGGTGGTTGCTTGGGTGTCTGCTTTGGAGGCCACTGTTGTTTTGGTAGATTTTTAATCAGTGCCTCCGAGTATGTTTTTGTGTGTTTATGTGTTTGGTTTGCTGTTGTGATAGTTCTATGTGAGACTGGGTTTGTGGTGTGCGTGGTTACCTTCTCCTCCTGACTGGTCTTGCCAGTTCGGAATTGAGAGAGCTCAGCCTCCAGTTTGGCTATATAGTTGCATCTCCCATACATTTGTATTTGTTGGGAGGAGGAGAGGGTTGTCTGTGTATATGAGGCAATTGTAACATTGCCTCAAGATTCCCAGATTCACCAGCTGAACAGGAGAGGACGCCAGCAACTGACCCTTGACATGCTAGAAATAGTGAAAAAGATTGCTGTGTAACTGAGTCAGAAAGGACCTATAGGGAGATGTGTACTCAACAGAATTTAGGTGAATGAAGTACTTTCTTTTGTTTAAGAGTGCTTTACCTGTATAAAAATGCTTTAGGAGCAAGTGCTGAGCTTTTCAGATAGAGTATAGGCTGTTTAGATTGCAAGTAGAACAGTTCTAAGGGAAAAATTGAAGAGCAGACTTGGCGGAGCCAGAAAAAGTTTAACCTTGTTTAACCAAGTTTAACCTTGTTTAACCGGCGCTGCGCTATGCGCACGACTGCACAAAGCCGTGCAAAGGCGGATTTTAAGCAGTGAACTACAAAAGAGCTAGGAATGGTCCCAAACAACCAATTACTATAGCTTCTTGTGCTGAGGTCACTTCCCCCAAGGACAGGTAGGCTGCTCAAGGCTCCCCACTCCCACTGGTGAGCAAAGAAACTTCCTTCTATCCAAGTAAGGTAATGGACAACACAGGAACTACACCACAGCCCAGAATACAGCAATGCCTGTATACTGGTCTAAACTAGTCGAGAAAGGCGGGAAAACAAGGATTTTTTTTTTGTTTTTTTTTGTAGAAATACACAGAAAATGCAGAGACAGTGATAAATTAGTTACACAGGCTAGCACACTTTAGTGGGCAGCCTCCACAGTTAAATTAAACAAACAAACAAGCAAACTTTCGATTAAATTCGACTAAATGTAACTTTAAGTGCAGATTTAAAAATAAATGCAGTAATCAGAAAAAAACAGTTCAGGCTAGTTTAAAGTAAGCAACAGAAGCTATTTCCAGTGAAAAAAAAGCAAATATACTTAAATCCAGAAGGTAGTCACTTTTTCGACTTCCTTGCTGCTAGGACCACTCTGTAAACCCACGTGGAGCTTGTCTGAGCAGTATAGCCAGAAAAAAATGCCCAGAGGCGGATTTTAAGCAGTGAACTAGAAAAGAGCTAGGAATGGTCCCAAACAACCAATTACTATAGCTTCTTGTGCTGAGGTCACTTCCCCCAAGGACAGGTAGGCTGCTCAAGGCTCCCCACTCCCACTGGTGAGCAAAGAAACTTCCTTCTATCCAAGTAAGGTAATGGACAACACAGGAACTACACCACAGCCCAGAATACAGCAATGCCTGTATACTGGTCTAAACTAGTCGAGAAAGGCGGGAAAACAAGGATTATTTTTTTGTTTTTTTTTGTAGAAATACACAGAAAATGCAGAGACAGTGATAAATTAGTTACACAGGCTAGCACACTTTAGTGGGCAGCTCCACAGTTAAATTAAACAAACAAACAAGCAAACTTTCGATTAAATTTGACTAAATATAACTTTAAGTGCAGATTTAAAAATAAATGCAGTAATCAGAAAAAAACAGTTCAGGCTAGTTGAAAGTAAGCAACAGGAAAGTCACTCTTTCACTCAAAATGGCCAATAAACTATTATATAAATTCAACACAAGAACAGTAAAAACAATATGCAGAGCTGTTTTTTAAGCGAAATGCAGTCGAGATGCAGTACTTTAAGCGAAAGCCAGAAAAATACTTAAATCCAGAAAGTCACTCTTTCACTCTCTGCTGCTTGTAGAACTCTGCAGGACACCACGAGGAGCTTGCTGAGCAGTATAGCCAGAAAAAAAGCCAAAAGCGGATTTTATAGCAGTGAACTTGAAAAGAGCCAGGAATTGATCCAAATGGCCAATAAACTACAAGTTTCTGGGCTGGAACCAATCCTCTAGGGACAAATAGGTTGCTCAGTGCTCCCCACTCCCACTGGTGAGACAAAGAAGCTTCCTCTTATCCAAATAAGGGTATGGATAGCACAGGAACTAAGACAAAGCCCAGAGATCAGCAAAATCTGAAGACTGGACTATTCTAGTTCAGAAAAGCGGGAAAACAAGGATATTTTTTTTTTTTTTTTTCACAGAGAAGGGAGAAAAGATGCAGTAACAAACAGTAAATGCTATAAGCCGGCTAGCGCACTTTAGTGTGTTAGCCTAACAATTAAATTTAACAAAAATAACTTTTAAAGTGCTAACAGTATAAATTCAACACAAGAACAGTAAAAACAATATGCAGAGCTGTTTTTTAAGCGAAATGCAGTCGAGACGCAGAACTTTAGCGAAAGCCAGAAAAAGTACTTATAAATCCAGGAAAGTCACTCTTTCACTCTCTGCTGCTTGTAGAACTCTGCAGGACACCACGAGGAGCTGTGCTGAGTCTGTTACAAGTGAAAAAGCACGCTAAAGCGGGCTTTATAGCAGGGGGTTGAAAAGAGACAGGAATTGACCCAAAATGGCCAATAAACTACAAGTTGCTGGGCTGGAACCAATCCTCTAGGGACAAATAGGTTGCTCAGTGCTCCCCACTCCCACTGGTGAACAAAGAAGCTTCCTCTTATCCAAATAAGGGTATGGATAGCACAGGAACCAAGACAAAGCCCAGAGATCAGCAAAATCTGAAGACTGGACTATTCTAGTTCAAAAAAGGGGGAAAACAAGGATATATATTTTTTTTTTCTTTTTTTCACAGAGAAGGGAGAAAAGATACAGTAACAAACAGTAAATGCTATAAAACAGCTAGCGCACTTTAGTGTGTTAGCCTAACAATTAAATTTAACAAAAATAACTTTTAAAGTGCTAACAGTATAAATTCAACACAAGAACAGTAAAAACAATATGCAGAGCTGTTTTTTAAGCAAAATGCAGTCGAGATGCAGTACTTTAAGCGAAAGCCAGAAAAAATACTTATAAATCTAGGAAAATCACTCTTTCACTCTCTGCTGCTTGTAGAACTCTGCAGGACACCACGAGGAGCTGTGCTGAGTCTGTTACAAGTAAAAAAGCGCGCAAAAGTGGGCTTTATAGCAGGGGGTTGAAAAGAGCCAGGAATTGACCCAAAATGGCCAATAAACTACAAGTTGCTGGGCTGGAACCAATCCTCTAGGGACAAATAGGTTGCTCAGTGCTCCCCACTCCCACTGGTGAACAAAGAAGCTTCCTCTTATCCAGATAAGGGTATGGATAGCACAGGAACCAAGACAAAGCCCAGAGATCAGCAAAATCTGAAGACTGGACTATTCTAGTTCAGAAAAGCGGGAAAACAAGGATATTTTTTTTTTTTTTTCTTTTTCACAGAGAAGGGAGAAAAGATACAGTAACAAACAGTAAATGCTATAAAACGGCTAGCGCACTTTAGTGTGTTAGCCTAACAATTAAATTTAACAAAAATAACTTTTAAAGTGCTAACAGTATAAATTCAACACAAGAACAGTAAAAACAATATGCAGAGCTGTTTTTAAGCGAAATGCAGTCGAGATGCAGTACTTTAGCCAAAGCCACAAAAATACTTATAAATCCAGGAAAGTCACTCTTTCACTCTCTGCTGCTTGTAGAACTCTGCAGGACACCACGAGGAGCTGTGCTGAGTCTTTTACAAGTAAAAAAGCACGCAAAAGCGGGCTTTATAGCAGGGGGTTGAAAAGAGCCAGGAATTGACCCAAAATGGCCAATAAACTACAAGTTGCTGGGCTGGAACCAATCCTCTAGGGACAAATAGGTTGCTCAGTGCTCCCCACTCCCACTGGTGAACAAAGAAGCTTCCTCTTATCCAAATAAGGGTATGGATAGCACAGGAACCAAGACAAAGCCCAGAGATCAGCAAAATCTGAAGACTGGACTATTCTAGTTCAGAAAAGCGGGAAAACAAGGATATTTTTTTTTTTTTTTTTCACAGAGAAGGGAGAAAAGATACAGTAACAAACAGTAAATGCTATAAAACGGCTAGCGCACTTTAGTGTGTTAGCCTAACAATTAAATTTAACAAAAATAACTTTTTAAAGTGCTAACAGTATAAATTCAACACAAGAACAGTAAAACAATATGCAGAGCTGTTTTTTAAGCGAAATGCAGTCGAGATGCAGTACTTTAAGCGAAAGCCAGAAAAAATACTTATAAATCCAGGAAAGTCACTCTTTCACTCTCTGCTGCTTGTAGAACTCTGCAGGACACCACGAGGAGCTGTGCTGAGTCTGTTACAGTATAGGAGACTTTAGTATCTACAATTATACACAATACCAGATCCAAACAGAACATTTCAAATTGTTTGCTTGAGGCATGAAATATGTCCCCAAAAGAAGGTTTGATATTGTGGACAATGTAGTTGAATTCAAGTTGTAGCTAAGGAAAATGAACTTGGGTTTATTTTTTCAGAATCAGAATGAGGGAGTTTACAATAATGAATTGAGAAAGAAAAAAGTGTCTTTATACCACCCATGCATAAAACTTTGGTTGCCTTTGAAAAGGTTGTGGTTAATGAACTTTACAGATTTCACGAAAAATCTAAGTATCATAGACACAGAGACAACTTGAGTGTCGAGGAACAAAAAGCACTATGAGATATTTGTGATACTCACAATATACGTATTATGACCCCAGATAAGGGAAGGGGAATAGTACTGTATGATGTGATAGAGTACATACAGAAGATATATGACATTCTAAATAATTCAGGGAACTATGAGACTTCCTCTATCAACCAAATTAATATTGCCCACAGAAGGATAGATTTATACCTGAAAGAATTTTTGTTAGACAGCCGTATAGACATTGACACTTATAAATTCTTGAAGGTGGAATATCCAGTGCTGGCAACAATTGTAGGAATACCTAAAATACACAAAAGTTTGGAAAATCCCCCCTTCCGCCCCATTATATTGGGGTGTAAAAGTAAGACTTTCCCATATGGAAAGGCAATAGACAGGTGGCTAAAATCTATGCACAAAGGAGTTCCACATATAGTCAAAGACTCATGGGACTTCCTTAGTTGAACTAAAACAGATTTATGGAAAGAAAATCTTGTATTTTTGACGATGCCACTGATCTTTTTTCAAGTATACCTAGAGAGGATGGTATTTTGAGATTTATTAACAGTATTCAAAAACATACCCAACTGGAATGGGATAGAATAAATTTAATACAGGAATTCATGGGCATTGTTTTCAACAATAACCACATTTATTTTGAAGGAACGTACTATAAACAAACTCAGGGCATAGCTATGGGGCAGCTTGTGCCACCATATACGCCAGTTTAGTACTATTACACTGGGAGGAAGAACACATTATTGATACCCACTGGTATGATTCCATTGATTGTTATGTCAGATTTTTGGATGACATATTCATCTTGTGGAATGGTTCAGTGGATCTTATCAACCTTTCATGTGGCCCCCAACCTCTAACTGCAACATTGATGTACGCATGCCCCAAAACACTTTTTTTTGTTTTGTGTTTTTCGTGCCTGTGACCTGTAACTCTAACAATGGTGTGTGCATGCGCCAAAGCACCCTTCTATTTTTATTTTTTTTGGCCCAAAGAAGGATCTGTGTGTTCGTGCCATTATTTCATTCCAAAGAATCTGTGTGTGTGTTCTTGCTGAAGAGGAACTCTTGTATGGATTTGCCGCCATTGCCTTTGAAAGGGACACCACTTACTTGTGTTAATAGGTAAGTATGGAGTGAGTGAGTACATGCATGAAACCAGAATATTTCTGTATATGAAAGTAGAAGAACAGAGTGTGTGTGTGTGTGTGTGTGTGTGTGTGTGTGTGTGTGTGTGTGTGTGTGTGTGTGTGTGTGTGTGTGTGTGTGTGTGTGTGTGCATAACAGAGAGACAGAGAGAGACACATGCACAAAGAGGCTAACGACGATCAATCTACCTACTGAACACAAATAAGTTATCTCACAAATATATTGTACATTAAAAGTACTCTTTCATTAAATTGCAGCTTTCCTGACAGCGTTGTATTGAATATGAAATCATACCTCTCAACTGTATGGATTTTCGCTTCATCTTCCAATTTGTGTCGTTTGCTTAGGAAGTAAAAGTAGTCATCCTAGGTAATGCAGTTCCAGGGAGTAAGAATGAGACAGCAGCCTAGGGTTAATGGGTCAGTAGTGGATTGACTTTGTGGGACTGTAGCATATAAAGTTGTATTTTTTTTTCTGATAAACAAAAAAGCACCCAGTACTGTTTTGTCATTGATGGGTTCTAAGCAGTGGTAGATTGGACAACAATAAACATAGCTTTGGTGGATCATCAATACTGGCAAATCAGGTGAGCACAATGTCATCTTTTAAATGGGGGTTTTAGTGTGCATGTGTGTGTTTGTTTTGGGAGGGCAGCAACAGTAGATGATTATTAAAGACAGAGACTTACAGACTGTGGAGAATGTTTCTTTGTTTCAAAACCTGGTACTTGGGTACTAGGCATGCCAAAAGTAGATTTTTAAGACATAGCTTCTTGCCATTTGCAATGGATGGATATTTACATTTAATGGACAATGCTAGCAGTGTGAGTGTGGTTCTGTACGGATCTGAACGATGCCAAGTCTACTACTGCCAATGTCTTGTAAAGTTACCTGGAAATGGATATTGGGATGTTACTGAAAAAATACGGTAAGTAGGCTTAGAAATATAGTTTAATTAAACAAAGTGCACTTGCAATTTGCAGGGCATAATTTAATTTATTTCAGATAGTCCAGATCCTGGTAGATTGTGTGCCATTAGACTTAATTAGGGAGAGCTGTCATTCTAGGGAAATAAGCAGCCCTAGTTTCAGTGAAAGCTCTGTGATTGTTTGCAGGTAGGAAGTTGCAGGATGTGGATGCAATGTGTTTTATTTATTATTTTTAATGCATTTCTCATTTCAAAGCATGGTTTTCTTTATTGCAAAAGAAGGCAGGATTGAATGAGCCATATAATGATTAACTGACAATGATGGGATAGAAAGATTATAAGTGATGTATAATGTTTGCAGATACAGTTGTTTCAATGGCGTCTGTGATGCATAACTATTTTTGGGCCTGTGTCCCACTTTTATTTTTTGCTTTGTCCAGATTTCTTGCTTTAAGGTTGAGAGGTATGGTTCCATACTAAATCAGAAGGTTGTACTTACCTTGGAAGACTTTTCAGCATAATTACGAGAAACAGTGCATTTTTACTATCTTTGCTTATTTCCAATATAAACTGCCATGTAGCCTTGCAAATAACCTTAAGTAAAAAGGTAGACTCCATATCTTCCAAAGCAAACTTTATTGTACTGTGCAGTCCATTCGACTGAGCACAGCCCAGCCACAGAATTGAATAAAAACAGCCAAGTACACCACACAAAAATAGCAGTTGCAATAAAATCCACAAAATACACACATTCCAAGTGTATTTTGTGGATTTTACTGCAACTGCTATTTTTGTGTAGTGTACTTGACTGTTTTTATTCATTTCTGTGGCTGGGCTGTGCTGAGTCGAACGGACTGCAGAGTACAGTAAAGTTTGCTTTGGAAGCTGTGGAGTCTACCTTTTTATTTACTGCTTGTTTGTTTTGAAACTTCTTATTAAGCTACTTTAATTCTTTTGGAATTGACAGGTATGCTTCATTGGTTCGGACATAAGCATAGAGTGCTAATGTGACAGCTCAGTAAACTGTCAGTCTGTGAATAACTTCTGCAAAAATTAAAATGTCTGAATGTCAATGAATGTCAAATGGCTTTAGATTGGAGGGAAGTTATATGTTTACTCCAGTATATAGTATGATCTTAAAGAGTTTATGGATTTCTTATTGATTTACTTTTTGATGAGCAGTTGTTTGCTAATTTACTGATGGTCCTTTTGATGGTGGTTAATTGCATGGATGAGTCCATCTCTAGTATGATTTTCTTTTAAAATATTTTGACTTCCACACACTTTCATTCAGTGAGTGTGTGGCATTTGATTACTGAGGTTGCCTATTTTGCAAGTAGGGGCTCCTTTTGTGAGTGTAAGAGTGTGTGAAAGAGAGAGAGAGAGATTTTATATGTATACTGAATACAATTTTGCAAATAGAATTCTTAGTTAAATAGGCCCCTCCTCTTGGGCAAGTAGACTTGAGTAACCAATATTAGATCTTAGCCATCCAGCTAGGAAAGTTTAGTATGTGGATTTTCCAACTGGTTTGATGAAGGCTATGCTTCTTACCCAAGGAGTACATTTATCCATCCAGTTGCCATGTTGCTAAACTACATTGTTTGATAATGAGAGGAGCTTTTTACAGGCGTTGAAGTTTTTGTGTCAAGAAGTTGTTCATACAAAGTGGCTTGTTTATGTTGCAATGAAGGCTGTGGTCTTTGTAGTGAGTGTTTCAAGTATAACCAGTATTTATGAGGTGGAGGAAGTCTCTTAAGGCAGGATCTTTCTTAGCCTGGAAAGCAAGCCAGTGATGAAATTTATAGGGGCCAGTGAGAGAGGTAAGCAAGAAGCTTTTAGTCTGTTTGGATAACTAAGTGAACTTGGTCCTTTGACCTTTTTTGTCAGAAATGGTTGTAGTCTGTCTTTTGGCAGGGTGTTTTGCTGAGGCACATGCCAAAAGGGGCTTTGCACTCAGTAATGGCTCTTACAAAGGAAGAATACAGGGATGTTATGACCTCCTTGTCCCTGGATGAGATACCCTTACTAATGAGGGGGGGCCATGTAAAAAGCTTTCTGTACAATGGAGACAACATAGTAGTCAAAAGTTAGTTTTCCATCAACCTGGGTGCCCAAGCACCTCACGACTGATTGTGTGCTTACAAGATTGTTAATAATGTACTAATTTGTGGGGACATCACTCTCTCCAAAGGGGATGATGCATTTTTGGCATTTAGCTTGAGGCCATGTCTCTGGTACCAGTCATTTGTATGGGTGAGACCCTCTTGTAGCTTATTTAGAATTGTTTTATTAAGTCAGTAATGTGAATTATTTACTTTATTGCAAACCTGTTAGCTTATTTTTGTGGATTATAGTATTGTAGGACTGCTTATGTTGACATTTTATGTAGTTGGACTGCTGGAGTGGTTTTCCCAGTGAGAAATGTTAGTGCTGTATTTGTAAAAAAAAAAAAAAAAATATATATATATATATATATATATATATATTAACTAAGATGTTAGAGTTAACTGTTAGATTAGAGAATTAGAATTAGAATGAGAATTAGAATTTTAAGGCAAATATTTGGTATTTATTCATTGTTCAAATGCACCTGCAGTACAGCCAGGAGGTCGAATTTGGTCATCCATGGTGGCAAAAGAGTTAACTATATGGTATCTTTTATATGTGGCCCCAAGACAATTTTTGTTCACTCAATGCGACCCCAGCAAGCCAAAAGGTTGGACACCCTTGAAAACAGTACTAGTTCATACCTAAAATGTACCCATGAACATAACAGCAAGGGTATTAATTATCTTGATACATATGTTTATAGTGATGGGAATGGTTTCCAGTCTAAAATTTATCGTAAGGACACATTTTGTAATTCTTATTTGGAATTCTCCAGTAATCATCCTAATTCCCATAACAGAAGCATTCTGAAGGGACAATGTATAAGAGCTGTGCAAATGACTTCAGAGTATTCGGAAATGATAGAGGAAATTAACAACATAGGAGAAATGTTCAGTAAGAGGGGATATTTAGACAATCTAATACAGGACATCACAAATTATGTCAAAAGGGAATGGTGGAAGAAATATATTCCCCTATTGGGCAGAGACATGACTTTTGATAATCAAATTACTAAGGAGAGGGACCCTGAAAACACTAAGGGATATAGTGGAGCATGTATATTACAATTTAATCCATCAGTGGTAGAAGTGAAAAACATCATACAGAACAATTGGAATATTCTAAGGATTGATGAAGGGGTTCATAATAAACTAGGGGATGCCCTCCCACTTTGTATACAAGACAGGAGCAAATTTAAAAAGAATGATAGAAATGAGGACTTCACATATGTGTAACGACTTTAATGGTTCAAGGGAAGGTACTAGTAGATGTGGGCACTGCAACCAATGTCACGCAATGATGGAAGAAAATACCATAACATTGGGAAACCTTAATAAAACCAAGATAAGATTCAAGAAGGGGAACTGTCAGACCCAACATGTGGTATATCTAGGTATGTGTACCAAGTGTCCTAGTTTCTATGTAGGAAAAACGGACAGAAGACTTAGAAATCGTATATATGATCATCTATACTGTATAAAAAAGAAGGACAAGAAAAATGCCCTATACAGGCATCTAGAATTCAGTAATAGTTGTGATACTTTCAAGTTTGCTATTTTGGAGTGTGTTATGACAAGTCCAAGAGGGGGAAATATTAAGGCTAAACTGGGGAAGAAAGAGGTTAAATGGCAAATTTTGTCAAATGCAAAATATCCCCCAGGAATAAACTAATGTATCCCCACCAAACCTTTATTACAGGTATAAACTTCATTTCAACATCACATATGGAAATATACTGCTCGAATCTGTAATTTCCAGAAGTTACATACATTTTTATTTTATTTATTGTATATTATATTTATTAATCAGAAAGTATATTTTATACATAATTCTCAGCTACACAAGAGTCTCCCACTGGATACACATATATATTTTTGTTACACAACAATGTTTTTATATATTTTTATATTTATTATAAATTATAGCATTGTATAATATCAACTACACAATATTCAATTATACAGACAATTTTTAACCTTAGATGTATTATTAGAGAAAGTTATGTTAATATATATATATTTTATAATAACATATAGTCTATTTTATTTTATTCAATATTAGTGCTTTATTAGTAAATATACTCTTATAACATGTTTTTAGTGTGATTCACGAGTATAGACATTAATTCAGATATCAGTTCATTAATATGTAATGCATCCTTGAATGTGAGTGGAAGAATGAATGTTTTAAATGGATCACAAGGAACTTGTATTTGTTCTGATGAAATCTATGGACTAGTAGATGAAAGCCCTAAACATTTGTGGATATTAAAGAGATTCATGCTAATTATAGACTTTTGAGATGTGATACTTATTTTGTCAGTGAAATAATTTCAGTATTTTTTGTATTTGGATGAGTCGGGGTTCACCGACTTACATTTTTGGTACATAGTAAGATCTGTTGGCTGTACAGTGAGACCTAAAAGACAGAATGCTAAAATATCAGGCAAACAATTGCAGATATATCAGCTACAGAGACTAAAACAGGTAATTTAGAAAATCAACATATCTGAAGTACAGGCTAACACACAAGTTCTTTGGCTAATGAAGTTCGCAGATGACTGTAAACTAGGAGCCATAATCGAAACTCCTAACGATGTGGACATGCTACAAAAGGGCCTCACTGAGACAGATGCCTAGTGTCAAAGCCATGGCCTCAAGCTCAATGCCAAAAAGTGCATTGTCATCCCCTTTGGTAAAAACTCTGTACCCATGAACTGCCACATAGGCAGTAGCCTACTTAACAACTAAAGTATGATAAGAGACCTTGGGACACAGGTGGACAGTAGTCTCTCCTTTTATAATCACATCACCACAGTAGTCAGGAAATCCTTCCTACGTGACACACCTCATCACAAAAGGTTTCTCATCCAGGAAAAAAGAGGTCATTGTTCCCCTCTACTAGTCACTCATTAGACTCATTATAGTGTACAATGCCCCTTTTGGTATGTACCTCACAAGACATCTACAACAACTGGAAAGGCCACAGAAATACCTCACAAAGAGGAGTACTGGCCTCAAACAAATGCCCTATGCAGACCATCTCAAAAAAACTCCAGCTTTTCTCCGTTGCATATCATCTACTCAGAGGCAATCTCTTCCTAACATACAAAGCTATGTCAAACCCAGAGCTGTTGGACATGCTCCACTTAAAGAAATCCCAATCCCTCCAAGCTACACACTTTAAGGACCTAAACCTTGTCACCACAATAAACAGAACATGCTGGAGGGATAGATTCCTGTCCCAGAGACTTCCCATACTCTGAAACAAACTACCTATCTATATCAAACAAAGCTCCTCATTAGCACTCTTCAAGAAAAATCTTGATGATTGGATGGGAAATAAGAAATTCACCCCTGGAATCACTTCTGTGGCTCTGCTCGACAGGGGCACAGGAAAATAATTTTCTTGGGTGGCAAAAGCCAGGGTACCTTTTTGGCTAGGCTTATATAGGCCCTAGGGCCAATAGCCTAGTACCTACCTATGAACCTATGAAGAAATGTCAGAGACAGTAATGGACTCAGGCCTGTTATAATGCGTTTGGTGGAAATTACTTCCTGGTTCAAATGCTTGTTCTGACATGGAATGGGAGGTAGAATTCATAGAGTGGAAAGGACAAGAAAAGGAGCCAGGAGGATCAAACAGGTTATTTGCAAGTTACATTCACATGAGCTAAAGACTGGCTTTTAAGTGTTTATTTGCATGCTTCATTGAACTAGACTAGAAGAATCCCTTGTGAGATTTTTTCAGGATTATTCCCAATATTTTTTTTCAGTGATGAGTGGTCTCTGCCCAGCCAAACTTGGAGTAGTAGTAGTAGTGGGAGATCAGTGTAAAAGGATTTCCTCTCGAGTCGGCAATTTTTCCAGCAAATACATGCCACAAAAGAGCTTCCTAGGGGGAAAAATAATAATGTATGTAGATGATTTGCCATTCTGACTTGCAAACCAAGTTACATGACATTTTCACTTGGTTATGCACCTGGTCCGCTACTAACAAACTACTAATTAGTCCTAAGAAACTAAAATCATGGACTTTGCCTTAGTCAAGAATTTACACATTATCCCTCTTCTTCTCTTAACAGATCTTAATGGGAGCACACTACCTACTGCCAGGGAACGGAGGTACATAGACCTAATACCTGACCCTACCATTTCCTTTACCAAACATGCAAATTTTTAACTAATGAAGTCCTTGCTCAATCAAGAGTATGTTACAAGATCAGTGACCTTTCACCCACAGCTGCAGGGTCATTACTAAAAATATTTTAATATCCAAACTTGAATACTGCCTTTCTTTTATTCATTCGGCTGGCAATCCTCAAAGAATATAGAATGTTCAGATAAAATCTGCAGATTCATTCTATTAGCAGACCCCAGATGTACCATTCCAATTTGCTTAAAAATTCCTAATATCATTCAATGCCTCACAGGGCCACTTTTCCTCTAAATACTATAATTAAGATGGTACTAAAACAAAGTCACTCCTCCCATTTAAGAGGAAAATTATCTTTACAAGTCAACCCTTATGTACTTAGATGTACTCAGGATAACTAATTTATCTGTGGTATACTCTCAATTTAAAACTTCTGTAGGTGAGAGTCATCTCTAGACTAGGACCTGCTACTTGGAACCACCTTTCTACACACATCAAAATGTAGCAACCATTAGAAGTTTCAAGGATACACTTAAAGAGGAACACTTTACTGAGTCTACCTGCAACTGCTACCATGACAATGGATTGGTAACTTACCATCACGTATCTTGAATAATAGACTACATTTAATGAACTTTTCTCACCCTGTTAAAGTGTCATCTTATACACAAATATTTTGCATGCAAATAGGAGATTATGCATTACATGTCTGACTGCAGTGTATTTTATGCATATATTAAGTGTTTTGAGAGTATATATTTTTTCTCAGTGCACTCTGACTCAATCTTTTAATCTTATGCTACCTACATTCAGTCTTATTATTATGTTCTAAATTTTGCCATGTACTCATTCTGTATATAAAATTATTGATTCAAAGGCCATGATGTATTTTCTGCTCTTTGAGTTCAGACAGAGGTAGAAAGGGGTCAATAGACCAGCAAGGGATATAACATAATTACAGGAAATAAAGTTTAAAAGGAAGGAATCTTGAAACTGGGAGGTGGAAAATGTGGGGGGGGGGGGGCAGTACGGTTAGAGGTAGTTGAATGAGAATAGCAGTGATTAAGGGGAAGAAATCTCTAAACATAAATGTAAAAATACTAAGCAAGGATGAAGGAGGGAGGTTTTAAGCTTGGATATATATATATATATATATATATATATATATATATATATATATGTATATATGTATATATATATATATATATATGTGTATATATGTATATATACATATAGATAAAATATATAGATATATATATATATATATATATATATATATATATATATATATATATATAGGTTCATAGGTAGGTAATAGGCTATCGGCCCAAGGGCCCACGTAAGCCTAACCAGCAAGGTTCCATAGCTTACGCCACCCAAGAAAGTTATTTTCCTATGCCACTGTCCAGCAGAGACACAGAAGTGATCCCTGGGGTGTATTTCCTATTTCCCATCCACTCATCAAGATTTTTCTTGAAGAGTGCTAATGAAGAACTTTGCTTAACATAGATGGGTAGATTATTCCAGAGTATAGGAAGTCTCTGGGATAGGAATCTATCCCTCCAGCATGTCCTGTTTATTTTGGTGACAAGGTTTAGGTCCCTAGAGCATGTAGCTCGGAGGGATTGGGATTTCTTTAGGTGTAGCATGTCCAACAGCTCTGGGTTTGACATAGCTTTATATGTTAGGCAGAGCTCACCTCGGAGTAGGCGATATGCTACGGAGTAAAGCTGGAGTTTTTTGAGGTGGTCAGTGTAGGGCATTTGTTTGAGGCCAGTACTCCTCTTTGTGAGGTACTTCTGTGGCCTTTGCAGCTGCTGCAGATGTCTTGTGAGGTACATTCCAAAAGGGGTGTTGTACTCTATAATGGGTCTAATGAGTGACGAGTAGAGGGGAACAATTACTTCTTTTTTCCTGGATGAGAACCCTTTTATGTCCACGTAGAAGGACTTCCTGACTACTGTGGTGATGTGACTATCAAAGGAGTGACTACTGTCTACCTGGGTCCCAAGGTCTCTTATCACGCATTCAGTGTTAAGTAGATTGCTGCCTATGTGGTAGTTCATGGGTACAGAGTTTTTACCAAAGGGGATGACACTGCACTTTTTGGCATTGAGCTTGAGGCCATGGCTCTGACACCAGGCATCTGTCTCAGTGAGGCCCTTCTGTAGGATGTCCACATCATTTGGGGACTTGGCTATGGCAGTCTACATATAGGGCCAAGAGTGGAAAGTGGTAATCTATGACCAAAACTCAGACACCTCCATCTTTTCAGTACTTTCTATGCTATATGGCCAGGATATTTTAATGTGGTAGTCAGTTGAAAAATGAATATAAAGTCTGGCTGCAGGAAACAGAATGTTAGAGTGACAGAAGTCCTAAGACAGTGAGAGGATGCTGAAGTATGGACAGACATTTAGAGACTATGATGCCCTGAAGTGCAAGAATATACCTTGTCTTGAGGTACATATACACAAATTAGTTATTTAGATATATTTGTGATGAGGGGACGAGGGACCCTACAAGTGCAAATAAGCAATATGTAACTTTGTGAGCATGCCCCTGTAACAGGAAAAACTAATGTTCTAAAACACACAAAAAAAAGATACCGCACACAGCCGTAGAAACCTTGGTAGTGGGGTACACAACATTTATGTTTAGAGGTGCACAAAAAATAGAGTTGATCATAGGCTATAATGCAGAACACATGGAGACAAAGCACATGGGAAAGAAGTCAGGGGATGAAATGAACTCTGTTATGAAAGGGTATTTAATGAGGCTTCAATGGCATTGGGTGTGAAAGGAGCAGCTGTATGTTTATGGGTAGTTGTGATAATTTAAGTAAACTGAGATATATTTCATAGTTTCATAGTATCATTTGCTGATGACTTTAACATTCTACGCAATATTTTTTTGTCTCCCATGTACCTGTCTAATCACAGAACTTAAACCAGTTTATGTGTTTAACATCACATTGAATATAGATTTTTTACCATTGTGGCCTTAATGGCCTTAAAGTAAAAGGTTACTAATTTATGACCCATTTTAACCAAGGACTGAAATGCTACACTTGGGTGCACTTTTGGTGTGGATCAAGTCCAGGATTTTCCTGATGTTAGTGGGCTGGTAACCTATTGGTCTATGCTATGATGTAGTGGATTATAATTGTAGACTACTCTGTATTGCACTACTGATTTATGTGATTTTCTGTAAAAGATTGCACAAGACTGATATGGAGTGAGTTGGGAAAATTTCCTACGTATCCTGTATCGTATTGCAATATACTGCTGATCTGTACTTGACACTACTTCAAACTTTGGATATGTAGTTAATGGTCTTTTGTGTATATATATTTTTATTCCTTATGTGACCCATTGCCTACAACTTTGACCTTAGCATTAGATGGAATTATTAATCACAATGTGAGACCTCTTTTATTTCTCTTATTTCTCTTATTTTTAGTATTTCTTACTCTTTTTTTATGCTAAGATGTACTGATTACTAAATCCAGTCAAAGACATACATAGCTTTTTAAAGTTTTATCAGATCTATTGTTTTGTATCAGATATATATATATATATATATATATATATATATATATATATATATATATATATGTATGTATGTGTGTGTGTGTGCATAGTACTTTATATTAATTTGTATACAGTGTTTTGGATTTATTACATGCAATACCTCTCCCTGATGTATATCTAAGTTTATAAATATGAAAAGTAAACTAGAACAAAAAATAGAAGACTAGTATGAATTTTTCACTCTCTCTCTCTATGTGTGATTTCAAGTATTTATTCTTCGATTTTATTTTTTTGATGTGTTACTTATCCAACTATATGAAAATCTAGATGATTTAGTATAGTTCATAAAAAAGATGTTTTTCTTTCTTTCAGAATATGCAAGAATTTGAGACCTAGCCTTTATGAACCTTTTGGGATTTGTTAGTACGTCTGGGTAAAAAAAAAAAGTATCGATTTGCTGTTGTAGTAAAGGTACATTTAATGAATGCACACACTCATGCACACACACACGCACACACACACACACACACACACACACACACACACACACACACACACACACACACACACACACACACACACACACACACACACACACACACACACACACAAAAACATGGCACACTAAAGATAGCATAACAGTAATGCTGCAAATAGCAGATATACGTTTAATGCTACTGGTTGCCGGCTGCCAAAAAAAGTTATCAGAAAATGATAATCAAAATAGAAACAAACTGTAGTTGAGGAACTGAATATTGTAAAGGAAACGAAAAACAAGTATGGGATCTTTAGAAAAGAGAAGGAGCAAATTACACAGAATAAGTGGAATTTGTGTGAGAAATGCATACAGGATAATGTTCCAATGATGGAGAAGTGAGATTTAAGGGAAGGAAGGAACTGAACAATTTTTGTAATGTTGGAGTGAATTATAATTGTTAATAAGAAAATATGTGTATAACAAATGAAAAGAATAAAAATAATGTTAATATGGTTTGTTTTCACTTCTAGTATATGTTCTTAAGTGATTGTTTAAACTGTGAAGACTTCATGCAGGTATTTAAATATAAATAATAAATACCTGAACAAATAAAGGAAGAAAAAGAAAAGAAAAAGAAAACTTCATCACTGTTTTTTGTCAATAGCCACAAGAGCCAGCTTGTATGGCAACTTGTACTGCTCTTGTGCAGTTTTACGTTACTGCATACTTCTAGGTCCATCTAATTGTCATGAAAATATAACTTTTATTAAACTACTATAGTTTCAAGCATTGGGTTAACTGCTGAATTGCTTTGAAACACAAACATTCAAAAAATGCTGCATCTTTAAATATATTTTTTGAAGCTCATTAATCTTGCATGACAACAAACTGACTAAGGAATTTATTGATTTATATTAAGATGCAACAGACAATGGTGTTTAAATTGTTCTCTAGTTTATTTTCAAAGCAATGTGTCTGTAATATTCAGTTCCATTATTTTGAAAGTATGACAGTTTTTTTCATGATATCTATATATAAATATGCTGCATGTATCTCCTTGAAAGATGGCATTTATTCAAAACTCCTGAAAAAAATAATTGTATAAATCTCCCTCTCTCTCTCACCAAATATATTCAAATAATCAAAATGCATAAGATCAACAGAAACTTATCAATCCCCCGGGCAAAAAGCAGTATTTTTCTGCATGAAGATCAAGCCCCTGCACCCACCCCCCCTACTAATTATGTATAGGAAGTCTGAGATTCCCTTTACAGGGGAGAAAGGCAAACTCCCAATTTCCACTGCTTGTGATCCTAAACAAAAACAAAGCCATCAATATTTGTTCAGCTGATTTTTGATTCATCTGTGCCAGCTTTCTTTCTTTCTGATGATCATACCATACATCTCCTAAATGACACCTATTGATATATATCATCATATGATATATATATATATATATATATATATATATATATATATATATATATGCAATCCACTAAGTAGTGTCTATCAACTCACCTGCTGAATCAACTAGTCCTAAAATGGATAGTGCTGTAGCATCTGGCCCATACCCTGCGATCACTTGCACTGTGAGTTGAAAGGGATACGCCTAGATGAGTATGATGGTAGCCACAGTTGGACTGAAGCTCAGAGTAATGCACCCCTGGTGGAGCCGCCATGGGTACATATCTTGGTGGTAGTAGCAGATATTCAAACAAGAGCACTGAAGGCCAAAGTGGAGAAGGGTTCCATGTGAACAGCAGTTGAACATGGGTCAGATAGTACTGAGAGATAGGTGAGTACTGTTCTGAAGGAATGGATGATGGCCTCCATTGCCCTCAGATGGTCAAAAGAGAGTTGTGTTCAGATCCCTGAATCCAGAGTGGCAGAGATGGGTGCCTCGTGGCATCCAGTGCAGTGACACACATGATCCTGTAGAAGCCAGCTGGGGCCCCTGGGAGAGCTCTCTTTTCTTTGTAAAAGGCAGGGTGCCCTGAAATGCATTCACCCAGAGAGAGGTGTCCATGTCCTGGAAAGTGTCGCAGTACTGGCAGCATTAGGTGAGCTCTCGCCAGCCCTTGAAAATTCAGGGGAGAGGGCAAAAGTCTCATGATGGGCCGTACCAAGATCTGCAGCAGGTCTCCAAGGTGAACAGCCTCTGGCATGTTAGAACAATGTAGGTAATGGAAGTTGGCAAGCCTGATCCGTAACTTTGGGATAAGCCGTATATACATATATATATATATATATATATATATATATATATATATATGTGTGTGTGTGTGTGTGTGTGTGTGTGTGTGTGTGTGTGTGTGTGTGCATATTTATAAACACAACAGACTTTTCAGTTTCTTAAATGATAGTTGAACTAAAACCATCAAATGAATATAAACTGGAGTCTTGCTGTTATTTATATAAGGCTGGGGTAAGAGATGATAGCACAGTCTAGGATAAATTGAGAAAATAAATCACCAGGTTTAAAAATACCTTAACATGCATTTTGTGATTGGTGTGGTCCAGTTTTGAATTGCTTCAACCTTTTCAATCTGTGTTTCCACTACCATTCTTCTTATTGTTTAGCACAAGTAGCAGGCTTCTGCCATACCTGTCTTGCACTAAGCTGGTTTCATTGTCAGTCCATCTTGGCATAGGGAACTCATAATGCTTTTCACTTTAGGGATATTACTATTGCAATCTTTACAGCATACTGACTGTATTTGGTATGGGGACTTTGAATCTTATTCATCTTCCTCTGGAATGTTACAAATACTCAGCAGAGACCCAGATGGAGGCCTCCTTAGCAAAGCAGAACATCAAGTATAAAAAATAACATATTTTCTTTAGCTTATCTCAAAAGTAGAATTTGCCAGCTTTCTTTGATTAAGTTTTGTTACCCAATTTTACAGGATATAAATTAAATCTACATACGCTATTAAACTTTCTAAAATTGTTAGACAGTCTTAACCAAAAAATAAATAAATTACTACAACTGTGACTACAAATGGAACTTCAACTTTAATAACAAGAAATAACTGAAATACGGTTAAATATGTGGGGGATGTGGGTGGAGAATTATTTATTAATTATTTGTTATTAATTTCTAGGTACCATGTACTATTTATTATTTGCTATTTTATTCAGTTTTCATATCACTTTAATTTCAGATCATGTGATTGCTGCACCAGTTTTTTAAGAGACTCACGTCTCATGGTTGATTACTCTGATGAAACCCTGGAGTAGAAGGGTAAAAGTGCTTAGTCATGTTTTTGACTGTATTTAACTGTTTTTCAGTTATTTCTTGTTATTAAAGTTGAAGTTCTGTTTGTAGCCACAGTTGTGGTAATTTATTTATTATTGTGGGTTCTAATGTTTATACCTTCGTGGTTTTATGTTTTATTTGTTAGGCAGTCTTACTGAGACTGTTCTACTCAATTTGGGGATTCCTCTATAACCACAAATGTAAGCATTTTTTGCACATTGGCTCTGACTCCTTAGCTTCAGGACTCTGGCATCTGCTATGATTTCAGATCTACTTTATCTCTAGGCATGGTTTCTATAGTGTCTTGGACTGGTTTTAATAGGGGTTCCTTGGGTAGTTTTTGGCTTTAAACTAAGGTGTTATATAATGCTAGGAAATAGTAGTGCTATTTGATGCACAAGCTAGCTGTTCTAAACTTTTTTCTGCACAATGCCATACTGTTTAACAGGTTTAGAATCTAATACTAACTTCACAGATAAATTTTACTGTCTAGATTGAGTAAACATTGTTTATTGGTGAGTACTAGGCTGTCTGCCCTTGTGGGCAACGTTAACCTTGGACTTCTAGGATCTAATTCCCAAAAACTAATTAAATTGCACAAACCCTTACATCCATCTGGGAATCACCTAATGCCCTTCTCCCTTGCATGCCTCTGGAATTCTCTACCATCTCCTATCCGCATCACTAGCAGTCTCTCCTCATTTAAAACCTTGCTGCACTCACACCTAACTTCATAATTGAAGTACTCCTGTTCCCATCCTACCTAATCCTTCTGATATCACTTCATACTCTCCTAGAACTAAATACGCCATTGCTGCCTCCTATACTATTTGGCCAACTACTTAACAGTTACCCTATGCTGCTACTTTTGTGTAAAAAAAAAAAAAACTTTTTTTTATTGCTGTTTTACAAACTGTACTGATGTATTCTATCGTTGTTAACCTTTTCTTATTATATTTACTTTGCATTCCTATGAGATAATCTGTAATCTAAATGTGCAATGTGTACTATGTATTTGTAATTTTCTGGAGCTTTTGTCCCCAGGACTCTATTGAAAACAGGCTCCTTGTGGCCCAATTTGACTATCCTGGCAAACAAACTGCAAATAAAATACATTTTGCAATCCAAAGGTAAGAATCAAACCCTGTACCTTGTGTCTGTGAGGTAAACACTTTAATTGTTATGCCAACCCCCCAAACTTTTAATAGGTGGTACTAGGCTAATAAACCTAGGGGCATTTTAAGGCTTAGTCATACTTGGCAAGGTGTGAATCAAAACCTGTAAGTTGTGTTTATGAGATAAAAATCATAACCATTATACCATTCCACCAACTGTAAGGTTATATCTCCCCAGATGAGACTCAAACTCAGAATCCCTGGCTTAGGAGGTTAACAACTTAAGAAGTAGGTTACTGGGGCCTGATGAATGATATCACTGCACTTAACCAATGTTATGTCCTCCATCAGGAAATCAGCCTTTGTCAAGCCCATACCAAAAGATGACAAACCCTCCTCAGCCTCCAAATTCTGTCTCATTTCAGAACCCCCTACCCTTGGTAAAATCCTTGAAAAATACATTACAACCAGCTCACCATTTACCTTGAAAAATACCACTTATTTTCTCTGAAGCAGCAGATAGAAGTACTATGACTGCTCTCTAGAAACTCCCTGATGACATCCTCACCAACATGGATAATGGTAACCTCAGTGAGGCAGTATTCATTGATCTTCCCTGGGCATTTGACCTGCCTGACCTGTCCATCCTATTATCCAGCTGTCATGATATTGGTGTAAACTCTGAATCTACCCAATGGTTCAAAGATTTCCTGACCAACCAAACTTTTACATTTAAAATTAGGCCTGTATAATCATTTACAGCCCTCACTCTTTCAGGGGTTCCTCAGCGATCAGGGATACTGGCACCAAAACTAATCTCAATTTTTAAAAATAAACTGCCTCTCGACCTATCTCATCTACATTTCCTCCTTTATGCTAAAAACATGGTTATCTACAGATGCAACCTCTATCAAGACATGATCCAAATCCAAAATCAGTTTCAACTGGATTTGCTATAAAAAGCTACTCCTTAATCCTAAAAAAAGGTTTAGCACAAAAGAACTGGCTAAATCCACTACCTCTTCCCATATCAAAGATCTAAACAATAACCATATCAAATCTGCCATCTCATCTGGATACCTTTGCATTTTGCTTGAAGAATCCCTCAAGTTTGAAGACCACATTCAGAAAGCCAGATCCAAACTTAACTTCCTCCTATTCAAGGATCAAAAGATATCTAATATCCTCTCACATCCTACTAAAAAGCCTTAGGCAAAGGTGTCATGTTTGCACAACTTGAATATGGCCTACCCCAATTCTCCACTGACTTAACAAAAACACCAGCAACTTACAATCTCTTTCAAATAAACCCTGCCTTTGCACCAGCTGCAACAAGTCCTGTTGATGCACAGATGATGGTTTCACTGCCACAAGCCAGTCCATAATGTCACAAAGACCAAATTCATACTGTCTGAAAGGCCACAACAAATCCATGAAGTACCAGCTGGCTGGACTATTTTGCACAGTACAGGAAATGCTTTGGAAAGTGTACATGCCTACAAGTGTCCTGGACTCTTGCCAGAACCAGCTTTCAGCTTCCAACATCATATCCAAACCACCAGATCAAACATCAACAAACACTATTTTTGGCTAAACAAATCTCTTATATTTTACTCCTTCTACTGCAAGAACAGCCATAGGTAAAGTGTGCTAATCCCCAACTTGAATATGGCTTAACCAACAGAAACCTTAACAATCTTTGACAAGCAGATAATAGCCTCTCCAGATTCATCAGCCTGTCCCCCCAAACATGACCATCATTGCACCACCATTAAAAAGTCAAGCAGCTCCCCACCACAGGGAAAATAATGCTACCTTCTGGGCTCACATGTCTTAGATGATGATGGATATTTGATGAAGATGTGATAAAGGTGATTATGAAATGAAAATGAAGAGGGTGATGTGTTGTTGATGACTATAAAGAGGTAATGAGAATGATGATGGCAGTGAAGCTGATGAAGATGATCATTTGAGGTAGATGATGTTTGAAAATTATACAATGATAAGAATGATAAAGGCAATAATGATGATTAAGACAGATATGATATCATTATTATTGTCTAAATCATTATATAACAGTAAATAAGAATGATAAAGACAATAATAATAATGATTAAGAGAGATATAGCATCATTCCCATCTTCATTAAATTCATCTTCCCATTCATCTGTATCATAGTTTTATCACGTCATCTTCATGTTTTCTTTATAATCAGCAGCATCATCATTTTGATGACATCTTTATCATCAACTATATTGTCGTCTTCATCATATCTTCATCATTTTCATTTCATTTTCATCATCATTATCACTGTATTCTTCGCGGCTTCATATGTTCATAGATAATTACTAGCAATCAGTGTGCAGACCATTTTAAGCCTAGCCGAAAATCCCTGTTTAAAATTTCCCTATATCCTTAAGTAGGGCAAGACAAGATAAACCTAGATAGAAGTTGAGGCTGCCTATTCAGTTATCTACATTTTCCTTGAAGGTGGCAAAGGTGCTACTCAGGAAGTTTGTTCAAAAGTTGAGGGATGCATTCATATATGAACCTATCATGCCAACATGTCTTATTTATCTATTGACGAAGGTTTAATTCTTTTAACCAGGTGCTATGTGTACCATTAGTTCTATGAAGGGATAAGAGATCAAATAGGGCTGAGTATTTTGCAGCCTAAAAGATTAAATATAGAGCTCCACAGAGGAGTCTGTAATTAACTGAGTACACAGAAAGGGCTGCCAATCTCTCCTGATACATAAGATTTTTGAGGCCAGTGATCATTGTAGTTATGAATCCCTGAGGTCTCTCAAATTGTGTAATACGGTTAGGAAAATACATATGAAAAGGTTATATTTAATAATGAGCCTGATAAGATTTGAGTAAAGGGGAGTTAACAATGCACTTTAACAATATGCCCCCAAGAGCTGACCCAGTTGTTTGAGATTTGGGAACTTATGGACAGTGAACAAACTTTTGACTAACATGTGTCCATTGTTGTAAGAAAATCTTTCTATATTGCACAGCTTATATTCAAAGGGATTATATAAAATTAGAGGGATGCCTTTGTCCCCCCTTTACTCAGCCCTCATCAGGCCAGTATTGACTATAATGCTCCCTTTGGCACGTACCTGCCCAGAAACATGTAACAATTGGAGAACCTACAAAGTTACCTTACTAAAAGGAAACAAAGCCTGAATAACAAGCCCTACATGGACTGAATCAAAGCCCTGTCACTATACACTGTATCCTATAGACTCCTAAGAGATGCCTTTGTCATCAAACCAGTCATTGAGTATAATTCCTGCTTTGGCATGCATTTGTCCAGACACATGCAACAAATGGAACATTTGTCTGGCATATAAGGTATCCGGTGACCCAGTACTGATGGTCTGACTGCACATCAGCTAGTAAAAAGGCATCAGAAATACTCAATCTAGGGATCTAAACCTCTTCTGCAATATCAACATAATGGTTTTGAGGGACAGGTATATCATGCAGAGGATACTGCAGCTCAAGAACAGACCTCCCATCTGCATAAGACAAAGTTCATCCCTGTTCATATTCAAGTGCAACACGGATCTATGGAATGGAAACAGACAATTTACCCCAGGACTGCCCCCTGCATTACTAATAGATTGAGGCAGCTCTTAAATGCTTTATTCCATCCATGTTCCCCTCAAATTATGCAAGGTATGATCCATATATAATTATCAACCATGGGATGGGTAAGGCCAGTCTCTAACCAAATGGGGTAGGTTAATTCAAGCATAAAATGAGAAAGTTTCAGGCTTAAAATGGACTGCAAGGGCAGTTATCCTAGTGTTTATCTATGAGCCTATGAAGCTAAAAGAATTCTTTGGATCTAGTGGAGATCTCTGGAAATTAAATGGGCAAGATAAAAGGCTTTCTAAACTACTGTGGAAACATGATAGTCAAATGATAGTCAAATGATATGAAATTTTCAACTAGAGTACCCAGATTCCTTACAACAATGTCTAATTTGAGTGGTGCATTGCCTATATAGTAAGGGAAACTGTTTTGTTTACCAAAATGAACTATGCTACATTGTTTTACATTTAATTTAAGACCACTGGCCTTGCACCAATTGTTAACTCGGTCTAGGCCATAGGAGTAAAGTAAATCTACTCGGTGATAATTTCCATCACATTTTTTTTCATCTTCATCTTCAGTGCTATCATCAGTTTTATTGACTCTTCAGAGTCATTGTCATCCTCAACACATTTTAATCATTTTATTTTTCATTATCATTATTGTATTATCACCTTCATCACATCTTTATCATTATCATCTTCACTGTATTTACATCGCATTTTAATTTTTACGGATGCATGAGTTGATTCTAAAGTATTTCATTCCAGTATTAATCCATCCCTTAGATAACATCCAAAAATGCTCTTTAGTGTAGAGCTATCATTGAGATAATGCACAAGGCTGACCATCAGTTGCCAGTGGCTCTGATCCTCATGCACCAGGTATATCAGATTCACCTTAGCCTTCCCTGGCACTACCCAACCCCACCCCCTGCCGGGGCTAGTGTGGAAATCAGTGATGATGGTGCATCATCATCTTACTGCCTGGGAATGTACTGTAATGTGCCTATCATAGCACTATTGCCAGCCCTATAACTGACTCTGTGAGGTGCATGAGCTCTTCCACACATATTCAACCTCCTGACATAGCAGCTCTATGCACATGCATCACTGAGCTCAGCTGTCCAGTCCCATATGCTGCTTATTGCTGTGAACCCAGACCCCCCCCCCCCCGATGCAAGAGATGACAATGTCTGTTTACTCCCTATGTCTCTTGCATTTCCTATTCCACTAACTGTACATAGTTCATCTGGGGCACACTAAGGGCTTTATCCCTCTGTACCATGGCGGCAACTAATACCCTTAGTTCTCTTTTGAAAAAAAGATTATTCCATGGTAGATAATGTCTTATTACACTGTTACATTTGTATCATTAGATCATATGTTAAGCACTATGCATTTTTACTAGGAATCTTATTCTGTTCAGTTTTGCTTTGTGTTACCTTTTACTTTAATATATCTGCATTTGCTTACTAATTAATTATTGTCTGACTGACTGATTGTTGTATGGTCTATGTCATGTTACGAGCTGAAATGTACCGCAGATTATAGAAAATACTCCTACTAATTAACAATGCCCCTACAACTGCATCAACAGAACATGGCGCCAGATGGCATGGATTCAGGAAGTAATGAGACAGCTGATCAGCATGAAGTAAATACAAACACAAGTTAATGAAACTTTATATAGTTCCACTGAAGTAACTATAGCAAAAAGTACATATTTTAGAATCAGAAAGCTTTTACTACATGACAAGAACTAATTACAACAAAAAAGGAACAGTAAAAACATCATTTCCATGTGATCTTTAAATAATGGGCATAAATAGTCGTAAAATAAATTTCTTGTTAGAATGAGGTTTATATCATTATTTTCTGCAGACAGGGAGAATTGTTTTTTCTTTCTTTTCTGTTTTCCAAATCAGTCTGTATCTATAATTTGATAGATACTGGCAATTAATATACTTTCAGAAATTACATTATTTTTCACATAGTACATTTTAAATCTAAGATCCCTAAAGCTGTTTCCTGACTCATTTTACATTGTTTTCTGTTATACTTTCATTTTGATATATAAAGCAAATTTTATATTATAACTACAAGTCTATACTACTGCCCTTATAGGTTCACAGGCTTGCAGTCCAGGGGACCATTAAGAAACCTAGCCCACATTTCCAGATGACCCAAATCACTATCTGATTAAGAGACTTGCTCAAGGTCACAAATTATGCAAAAGAGAAATGAGGAATCAGACCCTGTACCACAAGATCTACACCCTCTGTGCCAGCTGCCAAGTCCATTTGCTAACAGTTGTATTCCACAGTATATCTATATATCTGTATCTATCTGTATCTATAGATATAGATATGCACATATTATACATGTATGTTTAAATATATAACCATACTTCAGTCATCTCAGACAGAAATACTGTCATTACCTTTAAATCTAAACTCCACAGCACTGCACAGGCTTTCTCCTCTAAGGCACTTACTCTTTGGCAAGTTCTCTCCATTGAAATTATGGAAATCAACACTTATTCCAAATTCAGAATGCAACTCAAAAAATACTTCATCAAATAATAATGCTCTTGCTTCAACACAGGACTTATCACCTAACCTATCTCCTTTCCAGGTCTCTCCTCCTCTTTCAATATTCGCTGACTATTGACCACTTCAGAAACTAATTGTATATATTGTGCATTACACTTTTCTTGATTGCACAATGCATTGTGCTTGTTCACTCGAATGTATATACACACTTTTTTTCTATGTAATTAGTCTAAAATACTCTGATGTTGCTTACATTTCTGTATTTTTGGGTTGTGAGATGTTTTGTATTTCATTCGGGCTGAGCCTAAAATTGTCAATATTGGTAAGTACACTACCCTGGTAAACAGATGTAAATAAATAAACAGTTCAGGACTTCTACAATGTAAAGGGCATTAATAATTCCTGTTTCTCTATACAGCGAACAGTCAGGGGACTTAACTGTAGAGATACATAAGAAAACATCCCATACTAATTATGCTAGGAGAAAAAACAATTCTTGAACCAATACATTTTTCATAACAGGTTTGTACTTTTGCCTGCTGAATTTCATCAGTTCAGAAAATTCCCTCAGCATTTTCACAATGACTTAAATAGGTCATACTGTTCCATTAGAAAATGTACTATTGTATATGCAGTTTTAGCCTGTGATGTTTAAGTAAGTGTAGGATAAAATTCTGTTAACAGCGGGCCGCCTATGGAGATGCTGCAGATGAGAATATTTATCTGCATTAAGCGGCAGTGCATGAAGGCATACTTTTACTTCAAAAATATCTCAAGTGAAAACTGGTGGTCTTGATTTATTATTTTTTTACTCTGTCATGAATGCTAGCATTTTTTGCAGTAGTTAAGGTTTATGCATTTCTAATTCCCTTTCCTGCCTCTATGCAAATGTGTCCTGAATAACAAAAGCATTAATACCTCATTACATAGATTCATAAAATCATGGAAAATACTAAGCAACTGAGCCATGTGACCACTTATGCTTTGCCAGTACCTTACCTCCTTTTTCAAAGGGATGATAGTCCAGTTATATATCAAATTGTCTAAATTCTTCTTAAAGGAACATAGAGTGTCACATTGCCTGATACTGAGTGGAGGTCTGCTCCAGAGAAGGGGTAGATATTATGAGACAAATCAGTCTCTCCACCATGATTTGTTTATTTGCTGAAGCAGATTCAGATCTCTGATACTAATGTTTACTGGATGGCAGAGTTTGTGGAGATTTAAGAGTTCATGAACTGGGAGACACTGAATGGCCTGAAAGGCAAGACACATTCATCTGTAGGGAGTACATAGGTCATTGATTTAACTGCTAAGGCCCCCAACCTTAGATCTGATAAACAATGACAGACACTGGATCCTAGCCAGTTTGATTTTGTCAAATGCAAGTTATGTCTACTTAATCTGATGGACATGTTTGAGAAGGTCATTAAAGCTATGGATGAGAGCAAAACAGCCCATACCGCCTACCTCAACCTGGCCAATGTATTCAATACTGCACTAGGACATTATACATAAACTTACAAAATTAGTCATAAACCCAAATTTCAGCAGATGGATAGCCAGCTGGATCACTGATATTATCCAAGAAGTAAGGATAAGGGAATCTATCTCCACAAAGAGAACATTTGTTACTGAAGTCCTTTAAAAATTGGTGCTGGTGCCTTTCCTCTTTGGCATCTAAGGCTGACCAAGTTGCAAATGTTTCCTTCAAGATGGCCTGGTGCAGACAATCAACTGGTTACAGAGCCATGAATTTATGGTTAATGTGAAAAACAAATGCATAATAGCACCATTTGGAAAGATGTCCATGCCTGGGGAGTTACCATATTGATAATACATCCCTAAAAGTAGACATTGTGGTCAACGACTGGGAATGCATGTTAGCAGTAGCCTGACCTTTGACCACCACGTATCTACTGTGGTGAGAAAATCATTCTACTTTGCAAAACTTATAATTAAGGGCAATTAAGGGCATGGCATCCCAGTGCAGTGAGACCATTGTCTCTCTGTACATGGCTCTCATCATAGCAATAATCAAGTACAGAGCACCCTTTGGTGTGTACCTGGCTAGGCACTTGCACATGTACAGTGCACCCTTCGGTGTGTACCTGGCCAGGTATTTGCACAAGTATAGTGCAGTGCACCCTTCGGTGTGTACCTGGCCAGGCGCTTACAACAGCTAGAGAGACCACAGAAGCTCCTTACAAAAAGAATCAGACAGTTTTAGGCATCCTCTGATTCCACACTGAAAGGTTTGCTTCACATCCACAAAACAAATAGAACCAGAAATACCTATTCTAAGGACATTGTCTGCAACATAAAGGGAACATGTCAGGGGGGCAGGTATGTGTCACAAAAGTTATGCTTTCTGTGGAACTAGCTTCCCATTCATATGAAGCAAGGCTCATCCCTAACCATACATATTCCAATGTAATTTGGATCAATGAATGGGAAATTGAAAATGTACCCCTAGTTAAACACATATGTCCCTAATAGACAGGGATTGCCTGGGTTATATCATAACTTTAAAATTCCTTTGGGGTTTGACATGTCAGCAATATTTTGGTAAATTTGGGGGAAGCATTTCTAGGCTTAAAATGGCTCTATGGCTTATAGCCTAGTAACCACTTGTGAACCTATAATATTATAACCATATTTTCACTGTGCACAGGAAAAAGGCAAACGGATATGATGGTGAAAACATTTTCACCACTCATCAAATTACTTTCTTTGTTCAAAGTGATTCTTATATTCATATTCTGAAGACCATTAGCAAGCAGTTATATGCATACTGTATATTCAGAGCATCACTGGTCAGAGAGGCAGCTTTACAAAAATAAATAAATAAATAAAACAGCACATGTATGTGTAGGCTATCCTAGACATGCACATATACTCACAATCACATTCCCACATAAATCACATAGAAGTAAAACATCTGACACCACCCAACAAGGAGGGTGGGGCAGTCAGACAGACAAAGAAACACATAATTAAGTAACATTTTTTGTGCTACTGCCCCAGAGTTTTCTGCACCAATTGTAAAGGTAAGTATAAGTAAAAAATATGTAGGTAGAAAGAAATATTGTCCTCCAAAGATATGACATGGCACAACCCCAAGGAATAATGTTGGGAAATAGAGTAATGTTAGCTATGATTGGTTCAACTACCACAAAAGGCAGACTGACGAAATCTAAGTAGTGCAAAAATTAAATTAAAAACTGAAGTCAATGCTTCATATAATCCCCTATATTTCATGTTATCACCCTGTATTATTTAGTTTTGTCTGCACCCCATTTCCACCTCCATCCCTCCCTCATTCTTCCAAATACCCTACTAAGAAATAAATAAGAAAACACTCTCTTCCTTCCTTTTGGATGCAGCTATCTATGCTGTGCTCCTGCTAATGTGTTGCATTTTTAAATACGTCTAGTTATACAGGCATCAACACCTCTTCTTACCTTCTGTAGTTTCTTTACTTTCCCCCTATTTATATTGCACCCCACCACCATCCTTTCATTTTGTATTTGTCACCAATATTAATTGACCCCGGGATTTACTATTCTTCTGTGCAGAAGTGGACGTTTAGGAGCAGGACGGCAGCACACCATGCATATTAATGATGGTGGGCTGCCTGAGCTCCTAATCTTACACGGAGCATGTAAGAGTACAGGGGCATGTTTGAGAGCAGAGCTCTGAGAATATACACACCCCTGCAATGAAGAACAGCAGAAAGTCCTAAAAGAATGAGTGAAATCGCTCATAGGTGTACGCATACCCCCAGCAACATCCTCCCCATGTGTACAAGAGCAATAGTTAACAAAAAATATAAAGATACTTTATTTTTTATGAAAAAGATTAAATTTCACCATAGGTGTGTGGGTTTGTCCATCACTTAGCTACAGTTAATGCAGGTTAAATGGCAGAAGAGGATAAAAAGCAAGATATATGCAAATGAAGCAGTACAACAATAGTGTAGTGAGCAGAGCATTCACCTTACAAGCAGTCATTCCCGGTTCAAGTCAAACTGCAGCACATTCCATTTTCCATGACAAATCATTTTATGACCAATATTTTTAGTTGCATAACCTACTAATTAACATATATTTGTGAACTGGAGTACTGCATTAAATGCAGATATGAGGTGCCAGTGTCGTAATGTTGCAAAGTCCATAGATAATCACATGTGCCCCATACAGTATATGTACACAGAAATCAGGGATACAAATGGAAGGTAAAATGTGTAATGAATGATAACTCCATACAGCTTCCAAATTCCCCACCTTCCCAAGAACCATGAGACATTACTATCTAAATTAGTGCAGTGGTAAGCGGGAGTAAGCACTAGTAAGCAAGTGTAAGTACTATTAAGCAGTAGTAAGCAGGAGTAAGCATATGTAAGCACTAGTAAGCGGGTTTAAGCCTGTTTGCATGGGGGTAAGCAATGCACACACAGGTTAAGCAATATTGAAGCTAACTCTCTGTAAGCATATTTAACCAGAGGTTAGCATTGCTTACCTTTGCACAAACGCACGCAGACCCACTTACAAGTGCTTAAAAGTGCCTTAATCACCCTTTATGTAACAGATGCTGTTCTGGCCAGAAACAAAATAAATAACCTTTGCAGAACTTGAACCCAGGACCCTATAGTCACAGTAGTTAAACACTAAGCCATCACAGCGATACATAGCATTGAGGTATCATGAAACAAATCCTCACTATAGTAAAATTAAACTGAACATGTGAAAGGAATCTATGTTCTATAACCTACTATATAACATAAATATGTGAACTGGAGTACTGCATTAAGCCCAGATGTGCGATGTAATTGTAATGAAATGTTGAAGTCCCCTAATAAACCCAAGGATCCCATACAGTGTACCTACACATGAATCATGGATACCAGACACATATATAACATGTAATGAATAATAAATCAATGCCAAAAAGCAAATATAATGCAAATTAAATATTAAGCAACTCTAAGCATTGCACATGCCAACATAGTAGGTGTAAGCAATGTGTAGGCCAGCTAACTCAATTTGCCCATTGGTATACCCCTTTAAACAATGCCAACCTTAGGAAGCAGATGTGCCCAGAGGTCAGCCTTTTCAAAACTGTCAAATCACGGCAAAGTGCGGGAAATCGGCCCTATTTAAACCCAACATGCAGGAATACATCTCATAACTGGTTGTAGCTTCCCCTTGCATGCACCATGTCTGGAATGGGAGAGGGTGTGAGCTTTCAGGTGCAGCGCTGGGGCATCCAGGAGTCCAGAGTCATGGCAGGACTCCTTGTCAAAGACCATGAGCAGAGACTGTGCAGGGCCAGTACCAGGGTTCCCAACATAAAGAGGAAGCCTGGGACCATCTCGCCATGACCACACCATTGCCACTGGCGTGCCCCAAACTGGTGAGCAGGACAGGCATCACTATGCCAACCTGAAGCGGCAAAAGGGGGATCTTTTGGATCAGTGGATCCAAGAGGCTAGGAGGACAGCGGAGGTCCCAGCTGTGTGTAAGTATCACTCCACTACCTCTTTAATAATTTCCAGCTCATGTATATTATAGATAGGTATGGCTAAATATTCATCTTATGTCCTTCACAGCGGCAAGTGAGTGGGCTGCAAACCAGGAGGCCCATGGATGTCACTTGGAGAGTTTGCGACACAAGGCAGGTTAGTAATACTCTTGCATGTACTGTCATAGGAAATAAATCTAAAAGTAGTAGTAAGTTAATTGCCTGTATAAAACCTGTATTGTTTAAGGTGAGTACTGCATACACCAGAGAATATGGTAGGAAGTCTCATATAGGTTGTATGTAAATAAAAGCATAATAGCCTGGCAATAAAGGTCTAACTGCTGGACTGCATGTGTTTACTCTGGTATCATATGGTAATGCAGACTTGCAATCACATAATAGTACTGTTGTATTAAGCACTGTTACCCACACTATGCAACATAAATAAAATGTGTAGGAATGTCTGTATATGACTGCTGTCAAAATCCAAATAGCATACACAACTGAGGTGTGCCCTGTTGCTTTTTTAGCACACACAGCCATGGTTCAAATCCTGGGAGTGGTAGTAGTCTGCATACAGAATCATACCCGATATTACTTTCCTAGTCAGTGCTGTTATCTGTACCTTACAAGTATTACTACACTACCCTGTTGCCTTAGTTTGGACAGTGATATGGCTGTTGACAACTATATACAGGAACTGGTTTTACCTGCAGTATACATCTCTTACCTGGTATACCTATGGAGGAATTGTTTGTTAACACTGTTTTTACACATACTCCCAGATTCCAGATATGTCCAGTAAATTGACCCATATCTGCTGCCTGTCACTGTGACGTATAGGCTGCAAACAAGAAATACAACTGATTGTCACACATCTATAAGAACAAACCTGTCACTCTAGCTACTCCCCAAACTGTTATGAGAGTAATAAGCCATGTATGTCCCAGCTACACCACCATGTTGTTAAACTATGACCAGAGTGTGTACAGTTATAGAGTAAGATGTAAGTGCATAATACTAATGCGGATTCCGGTACTTTGTGTGGCAACATTCAGGTAGTGCTAACAAATATTGCTCCCACAGGTCCATCAGATACGAACACTGTACCTAGAAATAAAAGATTGATACTCTGTACTGGTACTGTTTACTCTGGTATTGTATGGCATTGTGAGTGTTGCATTTTCTCTGAGTAATAAGGTATCACTTATTACTGTCACCCACATTGTGCTACATAATATAACTGTCTAGGAAATCCTGTATAAGAGTGTTGTAAGTCACTAAAGGTTGAAGAGGGCAATAGTCTATATATGTCCCGGATCACCTGCATGTGGCCAAGACATGGCCATAGTCTGTGCAGAAAGAGGTGGACAGGTATGCGCATAACACCAACCTGGAATCTGGGAGTATGTGTAGAAACAGTTAGGTAGTGTTAACAAACAATTCCTCCACAAGTATAACAGGTCCTGTATATAGTTGTTGACAGCCATATCACTGTTCAAACTAAGGCAATAGGGTAGTGTAGTAATACTTGTAAGCTACAGATAACAGCACTGACTAGGAAAGTAATGTGAGCTACAGGAATATACTAGTTAACTGACACCCCCCCCTACCATATCTGCAACAATAAACTAAATACCCAACTCAATTGATACGTGATAACTTCACTGTAATGTTGGGACATATGTCCTATTGTTTGATAATTATTTAAATCTGTTTCTATGCATGTGCTATGTTGAAATACTCCAACATTGGTGACATGGTGCCATCAATGTACCTGCATGCTGTTGCAATTACCACTGTGGTCCGATATATGCATGTGTTCTGTTTGCTATGCAACTATTCCGTATCTGGTGTCTGGGTTAATGGGAATATCTATACATGCTGTTATATCTAATCCTGGAATGTGTTGACTATTACTAACCCACATATATTGATAAAACATAAACACCATAGCACGTATGGCAATTCGGGTCCCAGCGGACCCAGCTGTCCCACCTCAGCTGGCCATGGCTCCGGGCACCTGCACGACTGGGGCCCAACACGGGACCTCCTCATCCATTGGTCCTGCACCACCTTCGGGTGGCACCACCTCAGGGATGGGGCTCGCCCCCTGGGACATGGCGTGGACAGGAACCTGCCACCTGTCCGGGTCATGGTGCGTAGTGAGCTCAGTCAGCAGTTTGGAGATCTTCTATGCCAGCTCGAGGGCCACATGTCGTGACTAGAGGGTCGACCTGGCTTTCCAACTCAGCCCCCAGCAGAGCCACCTTTGGGGCTGTGAAGGTGCAGTGGTGACTGCTCATGGGTGGGGACCTCAGTCCCACTGTTTCTACTAGGGGGCTCATGGGCTTCTGATTTCCCAACACCCCTCCCCATCAAAGTGTTTACCCCCCACATGTATCATATACTGTCCCTGTATGCATCTTGTTTGTCTTGTCTGTTAACCTATCCAACCTACCTCCCCAAATATACCTACTATCCCTCCCCAACATTCCACTCTCACCTGAAAAAAAAAAGGGTAATCTGTTCCCAAAAAAAAATAAAAAATCTCGCCCCATACATTTCTGTCCATTTTCCACACATGTCCACTGGACACATAATCTGGTCTAATTGGCATCACAACATATTGTTGTCCTTACCCCTCTCTCATGGATTTGAATGTCCTAATCTACCTCCAAATTCAGTGTATATGCACGGCTGTTGATGTAGAAGCAATGGGCAGCTATGGACCTTCCCTACACCCTTCCTGCACATCCCTAGCTATTTTCCCTACTGTCTTTCCCTCTTTGTGCCCTTTTTTCACTACATTCTTATCAACCCTTTTTACTTTTCTTTTAAAGAAAATAGCACGGGGTAAGCGGGAGTAAGCACTTTTCAGCAGCAGTAAGTGGGTTTAACCATTTTTGCATGGAGGTAAGCAATATCTACACAGGTTAAGCAATTGAGAAGCTAAATCAGTAGAAGAAACTGTAAACAAAAGTTAGCAGTGCTTACCTCCACACAAACTCACGTAAACCCACTTACAACTGCTTAAAAGTGCCTTAATTGCTCTGTATCCAATGACCCTTGTTCTGCCCAGCAACAAAATAAACAGCCTTTGCAAGGATCAAACCCAGGAACCTGCACACCATAGCCAAAGTGATCTACCATTAAGCCATCTCAGACATTCTAAACCCTGATGTTTTCACAAACATATCATCCAGCCCACTCATTCAACAATACAGGAAATGTATTTAAACATGTAGATCTATGTGTGTGTGTGTGTGTGTGTGTGTGTGTGTGTGTGTGTGTGTGTGTGTGTGTGTGTGTGTCTATATGTATATATATATATATATATATATATATATATATATATATATATATATTTATATCTAAATAGACATAACATGTCAATATATGTAGATATATATATATATATATATATATATATATCTACATACGCATACATCTATATATATATATATATGTCTAAATCTATATGTGTGTATATATATATATATATATATATATATATATATATATTTATATGCATATATAGATATATATATATATATATATATATATATATATATATATAAAAACACAGCAATATATATATATGTAAGCATAAATATATATCTATATATGTACATACAGTCATATATCTATAGATATAAAAGAGGACATAACAAAATCATATATGTCCACATGCACCGTTAATGGGGGTGAGGGGGCCCAAGCAATATACATCTTATACGTATAGATACCCCCCCACAGCCAAACACATCTGCCCTGCAATACAATACCAACTGTTGCAAGTCCCATAACCAGGACCCGACACAACATGGGCACAAGATGTTACCAGTACTTCATCCCACCTGTATGATGTCAGGCTGGTATCAGTAACATATCATGCAGTACAATCTGGCTACCATAGGAAATGTACAATGTGGAAGCAATCAACATTCCTAAGATACATATACACAGACACATATATGCAGATACATATACATGTATGTACATATATATGGCTTGCTATTATTTATTTGAACAGAAAAACATTTTCTGTTCAAATAAACGAATGGTAATACCGAAAGTAAAAAAACTTATTGTTCACAATGTCGAACCAAATGCTCGACACATTTGACTCAACATTGTTGTCGAAACCACCACATCATAGCTGTATAGGAGCTGTTGTAAATCCAACTCCTATACAGCTATCACATTTTTGCAAGCCCCCTGCACCCTCCTACTTATATATTCTAACTCCAAGATTGCACTTCAGTGGGGATGTGGTTGAATTTCGACTCCCCACTGTACCGCGATCTCTGTGCAGACAGTCGATTTACACTTATGTGAATGCAGTTGTGCATTCGCATAAGTGGAGTCGACTATCTGGTGCAAAACTGTTTGTGCGTTTGACATTCTCTTTTTCAGCACATTGCAGCTGATAGAATCTCGTTCGCACAAACAATAGTAAACCTATATATATATATATATATATATATATATATATATATATATATATATATGTAACTACACATGTACACACATAGATATGTATAGGAAGATACATATGTAGAAGGTGCACACAATACGGAACAGCCACTAAGCCTACAGTTGCCACATTACCAACTGGACACTGTATGAGCCACTTTTACAAATGACAATTGTTGCCTGTAACATATACCCACAGAGAGGTCAAAGAATATAACACCACACACAGGTTTGCATACATGGGAAAGCTTTATTTGTGTACTATTACAGTTGTATATGCCATGTCATTTAGCTGTTTAGAATCTAACATACATATAAACAAACTAATGCAATTGTCAAACAGATAAATTAATACAGTATTCTGGAAAGGTTTACATATGTTGCTCTCCAGGCCAAGGCCTTCAAGTAGTACAGCAGTAAAGACAGACTGGGCCACATGATTGTAATCAATCAACAGTAAGTAATGCAGATGTATAGTCCAGTAGCCTCTATCTACACTCTGTACACAATCCCTAGGGGGTAAAGGACTCAGGTGACACAATGGGATGTATCTGTTACATAACTGAAACCATCACAATCACACTGACAAATAGAGCGGTCTGTATGGCAGGAAACAGTAGGCCTGCATTTACCCAAGGTGAATTGTATTGTAATGTACATCCAGATACATTAAGGCAGCTTACCCCTGATACCCCCACATGTTGTAACAGCCTAGGTTAGTTATGGTGCACCCCCCCATAAACTGACATACAATGCCATGTACCACTGTTACATACACTGGCCTCTGGAGTGCTTAAGGACACACATGTATTGTGTAGATGAAGCCCACACATATATGGACCCAACCCCACAATATGTGTGGGGGCCACAACAGCAGTGGAATGATGGCTGGAATGGCAGCATGACATACTCACAGCCCACTACATAACAACCCCTGACAGCATGTCATATGGACAAAGCATGGTATGTAGGTGGAGGACAGAGGCTGGAACACAGGCTCATATGTGAAATAGTGTTGTCATACACTAAGCAAGTTGCTGGTGTTACAGGATAGTCTGCAACATACCCTTAGTCAGGAATATGAAGTTAGAAACACAAATGGATGTAGCCATTTACTGATACCACTCAACACACACACACATTGCCAGTGTTATATTTGACAAAAGACCTGTGTAGTGGACAGACAAAACATAACTGGCACACCTCTGGCCATCAAGTGGATAGGCCCACAGTTGAGAGTTATGCAGACATACTGCATTCCTTGTTAAACTAGTATGCAAACACAAACCATGTAACACTGGTGCTATACAATGCATACAACAACACTACTCACACTCTGTTTGTAGTTTTGGAACCTCATACAAATATGTAGCTGGCCTGAGTGTGCAAGTTCTCTTGTAGGAGGTATTGCTACCTGCTATCTATAAGACTGCTGCCCACACACAGGAAGGATGTCCACCATACAGGAAAGGTAAAGGGACCACACCCACATGATGTAGGGATTTATAATAGTGGATTGCCATGACAGTGGTAATTGGAAGTTCTACACAGCGTGCTGCATGCAAGTAGCAAGTGGAGGACACTGACCAGTGCAGAGTCCATCACCTGATCATGTGCATCACCTACAAAAGTCATGCTGCAATCTATTCAAAGCAGCTCAATCCATTTACTGGAGAGAGACCGAGAAAGTGAGAGAGAGAGAGAGAGTGAGTGAAAGGCAAAAATAAATAAATAAATAAAAACCCAACAAAAATAAAAAAAATCCATCCAGCAAACTATCCAGAAGAGACACCATTCCCACAACAGGTATATGAAGTATATATGCATGTAATTGACTGTAGTACTTGGTCCATAATAATAGGATAGATGATATGGAATGATTTATATATGCCATCAGATGTTGTTGTTGTAATGATGTTCAGCTGAACAACTGCTAAGGACAATAGAGTGTGTCCCTGTGGTTAGTGAGCCATACCCTTCAACTGTGCAGAGCAGCACTGATTGAAAAGATGTAAGCTATCATAGTATGTGTTGTGTAATGAGAAGCATATATATTACTGTGGTCAATAGCTGGTGGTAGAAGTAATGCCATAATGATGGACACGTGGGTTCCACAGCCCTCCACTTGCAGGATACTCAGGTTAATCTGTATTGTAGCATGCTGGAATGCCATAGGTGTGTAATAGGGTACCTGAAATCTGGCTCTACATATACTCCCCTAATGTTTGGCTGTGTCCATATGTGGCACCTGTCTGTGTTGTAACAAGACAGAATAGTGCAGCTGTGCAGGAAGGTGTTGTGGTTGTGAGATTGTGCACATGATGTTTGAATGTACCCCATATATAGGTATGTATATGTGTACATATGTGTGTGTGTGTGTGTGTGTGTGTGTGTGTGTGTGTGTGTGTGTGCATGTATATATATATATATATATATATATATATATATATATATATATATATATATATATATATATATGGGTTCCGTTTATAATTTCAAAATATTGAAATCCCAACTGTCAGTATTTCAAAATTATAATACCGAAGCCTTGAAATTCCGAAACATCAGAAGCGCGAAATTCAAAATAATGAAGTTCAGCACTTCTGGTGTTGTGGTGTGTGAATGCACAGGTGTAAGTGTAGGTAAGTACGTATAAGTGTGTTGGTTAGGGGCTTTAGTGTATGTTAGTGTGTGTTTTGGCTGTGATGTGTGTGTGCAAGGGGCTGTGACATGTGTGTGTGTGAGTTACCTTAGTGTGTGTGATTTTGCAATCTCGGAGTTAGTATATATAAGTAGGGGGGTGTTGCAGTGTGTGAATGTGCATAGGTGTAAGTGTATGTAAGTACATATGAGTGTGCTGGTTAGGGGCTTTAGTGCATGTTAGTGTGTGTTTTGGCTGTGATGTGTGTGTGTGTGTGTGTGTGTGTGTGTGTGTGTGTGTGTGTGTGTGTGTGTGTGTGTGTGTGTGTGTGTGTGTGTGAGTGCAAGGGGCTGTGAAATGTGTGTGTGTGTGTGTGTGTGTGTGTGTGTGTGTGTGTGTGTGTGTGTGAGTTACCTTTGTGTGTGTGATTGTGTGATCTTGGAGTTAGTATATATAAGTAGGGAGTGCAGGGGGGCTTGCCCCCCTGCTTGTCTGTAGTGTAGGATTGTTTATTTGATTGTGGGGGAGATTGTGTGAATGTTTATGTGTGTGTGGTGTATTTGCATTGTAGGTTCATGATTTTAAATTTTCGCGGTTATGGGGTTTTGGTATTTAAAGGTTTCTGGTATAGAATTTTGAAATACTGAAATTCGGGATTTCAGTATTTCGGGATTCTATAGTGAACCTATATACATATATATATATATATATATATATATATATATATATACACATATATGTCCACAGATATACAGATACCCATATGTAGACATATATATAAACACATATATGCATCATATATATATATATCTACACATATACACATATATAGATATATATCTATATGCACGTCTACATATATACAAACAAACACAGACACACACATATTTGTATGTAAATACATGTCCCATATATTACCACCACAGTGCTGCATGCTATATGTGCGGGAACAGCACACATAGCAATACCACAGATATATACAGCTGTGAGTGTGTGCAACATGGACAGGTATGTCACATGTGAACCCCTTGTTGGGCTACATTGCTTGTCTGTGAAGTAGGGAATAGGAATATGGGGACGTATGGCAGGTATAGTTGTGGAGGTAGTCCAGGTTGGTAGATATAGAGGACAGCCTACAGGGGTGGTATGTGAGACATGTGGTGGGTAAACACACTGGATGGTGTGTGTGGTCTGTGATGTGGATGCCCCATGGGCCCCAATATGGACACAATCTGAACAAGTCTCCCACTCACTGCTACTCACAACAGCAGTCCATGTCCCGAAGGTTCCTGGCCTGGAGGCTGAGCAGGAAGAGCATGTGGACCCTGTGAATGTGTACTGGGTGCCTCAAGGTGATGTAAGACATCCAACATATGTCTGTGGAGCCTGCTATGGAACAGACACTAGACCTGACCTCGGGGGACAAGATCATATCTGTGTGTGCCACCAGGGGGGACAACATCCCCTGTGGTGTTTCCACCTGAAGGTAGTGCTGGACCAGTACTTGTGATGGCCCCAGGGTGGGTCCCACATGTGATGTGGCCTGGGAACATGGGCAGATGAGTTTGCAGAGGTGGTTCTGCTGGCAAATATTCCCTAAACATGCTATTGTGTCAGTGTTATAGAACATATGTGGGTAGTAATAGTCTGTACAATCCCGGAACATGTCCAACAGCATGCATAGATATCCCCAATAACACAGAATGTCAGATGTGCAGCAGTCACATAGCAGACATACCACAAGCATATATGGAACCATAGTGGCTCTTTCAATGGCATGCGGATGAATAGTCTGTAACAGGCCAGCAATGATATTGTCCACACAGGGAACATGGCTACAAACACATAGCACAAAGTGTGGTGCAATGCAATATCTGTCCCACTGGTAGGTAAGCTGTAGCCAAACCTATTGAGTTGTATGTACAGTTTTTCATTGTTGATATGGTGGGGGGTGGCAGAGATGTGTATTAAGAACTGTGGTAACCTTACTGCATGAGTTACTCAAACTTATTTCCATTTTTATGTCTTTCGGGCAAGATGTCACATGGACAGCTCGCGGCTTACTCAGCTGCTGAGAATGACATAGCGATAAACCACCTAATCCAGCACTACTCTGTCCTGTTTGGCCAGGCCTCCCATGAGCAGGAGGAGCGGACCACTCTGTGAAATGACCTAGTCCACAGGGTCAATGATGTCGGACTACACAACTGTAGTTATGAGCAGGTCCGGCATCATTGTTCTGACCTGCATGCTGCTGCAGTCCGGGGAGATCACCTCACAACAGGGGGGGGCTATGCCATCCATCACTCCCAACACATGTTGAGGAACTCCTCGCCAGCCTCATAGCACCTGCCCGTCCACATAGCCAACAACTACGAGACACCATTGTGGAGGTGGGTGCTACCCACATACTAGCTGAGGAGCATGCAGGTAATGTTACAGGGCACATCAGTAGACCACTGTTGCATATGCATCTGCATCTGTACAGGTAGAACATGCATATCTGACATGTCATAAATATAGTTTGTTGCTGCATAGTAGTGATAAACAGATGTGCATACATGGTAGTATTATGGACATGTACTGTTTATGTACTGTAATGCTGTACCCACCCTGTAGCAATGCCACAGGTGTGGCCACTGATTCACATCTCTCACCCTCTTATGTAGGTCCCTCCGGTATACCACCAAGGCAGCAGCCTGTAGCCAGTGAGTATGGTTTATGTTGATGCTTGCCAATACATTGGGCATGTAATGGCTATGGTATATTCCATGCACACATCTAACACACCTACCCAGAATGCATGCTGTACATGTGCATGTGTTGTTGCTGTTAAATGCATAGCATCACAGTGGTGACCATGATGGGGTATTGGAAGGGTATGTCAGACACCTGCAAAGTTACTAACATCCTGTCATTGTGCAATGTGTCCACAGGGAGTAACATAATGGCAGGAGACATGGCCTACAGTAGGGGCATGTGTGAAACATCACCCGTATACAGTGCAACAACATTGTATATGCCAGTAGTACAATGGCTACTGTTACAGAGTTATACTATGGCATAATGCATTACTGTGGTCCACATTATCAGCTGTGACTAGACTGTAACATGTGGTGTACAGTGTATGGGACACTTCAAACTGACACACGTGTAGGCCTTGCTTCTCAAGCATCTGCAAAAAGGCTGAAGGTGGGGAGGGGGTGTCAGCATGACACAACAGTGCCCTGCAGCAGGGATCCTATGGATGGTATGAATGGCTGAATCTGCACACAGTCAGGTTCAGGAACTGTGGCAGATGTAACCCTACCCCCACAGCAATTGTGATGGCAGTGTGTGAACACCAAGGGATGTGGACATGAGTAGACATTGCAATCATGCAGATTTGGGGGACATGTGTAGGGCAGACTGAACATCCACTGGCAAATACAGATGGCCCATGCTAGTATACCCCTGCCAGAAGGAGTAACTGCTGTAGTACACATAACAATAAGTGCAACAAACCATCATGATAAGGGTGTGCACACATATGCACACACGAAGTGTATGCATCGCAGTCAGCATCCGCACACCTAACACATTCTGTAGACACTGCATGTGAATGTACAGGACATATGTCACATATTGGGCTCATGTACTGTTAATATATGTGGTGATGTGGTCCCATCGCCGATCAAGGAAGGTTGTGTCATATCAATATGGGTGTGTACACTCCCCATAGCCACGGTATGCTCTGACAGTTGTCAGTCTAATAGTATTGGACTGGTCATACATGGTCCACTGATGTTGAGATCTGTAAACCAAAAAAAGCCTAAAAAAGCATTGCCCCCTACACAGATAGACACACACACACACACACACACACACACACACACACACACACACACACACACACACACACACACACACACACACACAGTTGCCATGTCGGGGATTAGAACTTCTACCTAACCTGTTTATCACACTGCAGCATTACGCAGTTATAGGACACGCCACAGAGATTATTGAGCTACTTTTTTCCAAAGCTGTATTTCACAGTGAATGACATCAGCAGCCTTGCCAAAGTAGGGCATTTAAATTGTAGTGAGTGTGACTAGCTTTAAAACATTGGTCCCTACACAGACAGGCACACACACAAATAGTTATCATATCTGGGATTAGAACTCTTACCTAACTAGTTTATCACACTACATCATTATGCAGTTATAGGATGCACTACTGAGATTACTGGGTTTCACTTTTTCCAAAGGTGTATTTCACAGTGAATGATATCAGCAGCCTTGCCAAAGTAGGGCATTTGAATTGTAGTGAGTGTGACTAGCCTAAAAAGCATTGCTCCCTACACAGACAAAAAACACACTCACACTTGCCAGTGTGGGAATAGAACCCCTACCAAAGTACTATATCACACCACAGCATTATGCAGTTATAGGATGCACCACAAAGATTACTGGGCTACTCCTATCCCAAAGGTCTATTTCAGAGTGAATTACATCAGCAGCCTTGGCAAAGTAGAGCTATTGAATTGCAGTGCGTGTGACTAGCCTAAAAAAATTGCTCTCTACACACACACACACACACAGTTACCATGTCTTGGATTAGAACTCCTACCTAACTAGTTTATCACACTACAGTATTATGCAGTTATAGGATTCGTCATGGAGATTACCGGGCTATACCTTTCCCAAAGGTGTATTTTGCAGTGAATGACATCAGCAGCCTTGCCAAAGTATGGCATTTGAATTGTGGTGAGTGTGACTAGCCTAAAAAGCATTGCTCCCTACACAGACAAAAAAACACACTCACACTTGCCAGTGTGGGAATAGTACCCCTACCAAAGTACTATATCACACTACAGCATTATGCAGTTATAGGATGCACCACAAAGATTACTGGGCTACTCCTTTCCCAAAATTGTATTTCATAGTGAATGACATCAGCAGCCTTGGCAAAGTAGAGCATTTGAATTGTAGTGAGTGTGACTAGCCTAAAAAAATTGCTCTCTACACACACAGACACACACACACACACACACACACACACACACACACACACACACACACACACACACACACACACACACACACACACACAGTTACCATGTCTGGGATTAGAACTCCTACCTAACTAGTTTATCACATTACAGCATTATGCAGTTATAGGACACGCCACTGAGATTACTGGATTACTCCTTTCACAAAGATGTATTTCACAGTGAATGATATCAGCAGGTTTGCCAAAGTAGGGCATTTGAATTGTATTGATGTGACTAGCCTAAAAAGCATTGCCCCCTACACAGACACAGAGACACACATACTTACCATGTCTGGGATTAAAACTCCTTTCAGTATGTTGTTGTCTGACATTGCCTTCATTTCTCTAAGTGTGTGAGCATGCCCAGTATGCCCTTCTGTATTGAATGTGTAGATCCATTCCAGGTAGTTTGTACTCCAGTGCAGACCTTTGTGTTCTACACTTACAGGTAGCAAACTGTTTCTGCAGGATATCTGTAGATCAGTTGGCAATATGGGGTCAACATATGCAAGGTATAGTGTGTACTGTAGGTGATTTTGTCTGTACTGCTTCTGCTACATGGTACTGGCGTTAGCAGAGATATTCAGACATGTGTACTGTTATACACTATAATGTTTTATGTCCTCAAGTACTATCAGGTGGATATTCTTGCTCACAGTGATGTCCTGGGGAACACAGGGTGAATGCAGCTGTGTCCAGTATTGTGGTCAAATGCCTACATATTCATGGAATGTTATGCCATTCTGGAGGGGGGAGCTGCAGACACTTGCTGCTGGGTCTGTGTATCCAGTTCAGCACCTTGGTACAGTGCTGGCAGAGGATCCCATACTTGTACATCCAGCGACATGACAGTATGGCCTTATCTTGCTGTGGCAATACCTCACAGCTGTACAGATTCACACAGGTTACCTAGAGGCAGGGATCATAAGTTAGGACATTACCCCTATTGTGGTGTATGGGCAGGTTTGTAGCCACCCATTTTTGTGTTTGCAGCCAGGGATAGTATGTTATCCTCTTCCATACATTATGCATACATTGTCTGATACTTTCCCTAAAGTTATCACCTCATCACAGCTGTGTTTTGGTGTTGGTCCACAGTTCATGCAGTGGGACATGGTGGACATGTTACTGTGGTTTGTCCACATGGCCTTGCATATGGCTTATGTGGAGTGTGTTATGTTGTTATTTGGGTTTCCATGACATAACATACATTGGTAGTACAGGTGAGACACAGGCCTTTGGCAGAGGCCTGTAGGCCATTTGGTGGTGATGCAGGCCAGCTGTAGCAGGCCATTGCATTCTGTCAGTCTTACAGTCCCAGTCTGCCATACAGTATATTTCCCTGGGGTGACAGGGTAGGTGTGCTAGGTGTTCATGCTAATACTTTCTATCAGTATTGATCAGGTGGTGTGGATGCTGGCAGGGTGCTATTACAGCTAGGATCACACCTGCATGGGACACCTGCACTTCATGCTGCATTATTTCGCTTTTGCCATACACAGGTGGGGGTCATATTTTACCCATTCCCAACAGCAGGGATATGACCACAGAGGTACCTGTGGGTGGTGTTTGAGTGAGCTGGGCACATGTGTGCTATGGACACTACTTGCACCTGACTCACAGATATGCATTGGCATCATTCCAATTATGTTGGCTTGTGCAGGGACATCAGCTGTTTCCTAATACATCAGGCCTATCACCTTTGTGATCTGCAAGTGCTCAGCCAGATGATATCGGTATTACCTAGTACAAGCCCAGATAATGTGATGCATACCTGTATGTACAATTCCAAGGGTATGTCCATTTCATGGTTACACATTATATACTGTATGTGTGGAGTACTTTTCCTTATGTACTGCTTGTATATCTAGCCCAACAGTCATTCCATGTCCATCTTTCAAATGTTGACACATATTACCACCATACATTTTACAATGGCTTACTGCTAGCATGTGTTATACTGGGGGGAATTGTCTTTGACACTGTAGTTGTGAAGACTTGGCCCTGTCATCGGCAGTAGTGGGCAATGGCCACCAGGTCAATCCTCAACATGCATACATACTGACCACTCTCACACGATATAAAACACACACCAGCCTAACACACACACATAACTGCATATTGTACAAATGCTACAATCTATCCTGCTACCTTGGCCACCTCTGGTCATCTGTGCTCCACTGGTATTATACCTACACATACATGTTACTACATGACTACATTGGATTGGGGGGCACACCTGACTGTTACTACATTTCTACATAGGATTTGGGGGGGCACACCTGACTGTTACAATGTGTGTGCATCAGATTGGGGGGGCACACCAGACCATTACTACATTTCTACATAGGATTGAGGGGGCACACCTGACTGTTACTACATGTCTACATAGGATTTGGGGGGGGGGGGACACCTGACTGTTACTACATTTCTACATAGGATTGGGGGGCACACCTGACTGTTTCTACATTTCTACATAGGATTGAGGGGCACATCTGACTGTTTCTACATGTTTACACAGGACTGGGGGGGGGCACCTGACTGTTTCTACATTTCTACATAGGATTGGGGGGTACACCTGACACTTGTACACATTTGCTATGACTGCACTGGTATTTCAGGTACTCCATTGCATTCTGTTTTCTAACCTATCATGCTGACTAGAGGCATTTCAGTGTACTACAGGTCTTAGGTTTGATTGACCTACATATTAGTTTCTGACTTCCTACCCTTCAGAACTAACATCCCACTGCCTGACTTGATGTAGTTTGTCTATGTAGGCCTGGGGTGGGAGATTCTCCATAGGCATCATTCAGAGGCCTTAGCACAGCCTTTGTTTGTGTTTATCTACACCTGTCCTGCTTGCTGGGACTGTTGTTGGGTATGTGAATCTCCCTGACTGGCATGTGTGTGTCATATGGACACACATGTAGCCCAGCACATTTCCTGCAGTGGATTTTGTCAACATGTATAGTACTGGCTACTATGGTGACACCAGTATTTGTTACAGATCTCATGCTGCCACTATAGGTGTCTACTATCTGCTGGCATCCCATTCAACCACCCAATTCCCTTGCATGCTCACATCTATACCATAGATACAGTTAACAACACATATTACTCCATTCAGCAATTGGTATGGAGAGTGACTTACCTTGTGGGTGAACCAGTATTGAGGATGGTGCTAGAGGGCTGCCTATGTTGGATACACATAGTACACTCCCTATACATGGTTGAGCACAGGTAGTATCATGTTTGGCATCCCTTTTACTGTATGTGTGAGTCAGAGAGAGGTGTCATTCCCTGGGTGCCTCCTGTGTCAGCGTATGTGCTATGCATTGCCTCTTTGCCAAGGCCTGGGCATAATGGCCATGCCTCCTTCTACCTACTGGGTCAGGCTCAGGTTTTTCCTCTTCCGAGTTATGCTGTGCCTGTGCAGGCCTTGGCAATGGTGGGGGGGCTGTGTGGCCCTTCCCTGTGTTGTTCCTGCTGCAGCTGCTCCACAGGATCATATTGTGTAGCATGGCACATATGATGACAATTTGAGTACATGTAGCTGGGAGTACTGCAAGGCTCCACCAAATGTGTCCAGGCACTGGAACCATGACTTGAGCATTCCAAACACACCCTCTATTACAACTTTGGTATATGTGTCTGCTTCATTATGGAGTTCTTGTTCGGGTGTGTGTGCATTTCTGATGGGTGTCATCAGCCACGGCTCCAGTGCTGTAACCGGCATCCCCCACTAGGTGACCATAAGGAATGTCCCCACTGGCAAATCTCTGGTACAGCTGCGTCAGATGCCAGATGTGGGAATCATGATAGCTTCCAGGGCAGCCAGCACACACATTCATTATAATGCCCTGCACATCACACATGTCCTGGCAGTTGGTAGAGGGGAAGCCCTTGCAGTTAATGTAGACCCTACCCCACTCACCGGGTGGTGCTTTGATGCATATGTGCGTGCAGTCTATAGCACCCACTACCTCAGGGTATTCTGCTATTTGGTGAAAGCGATGCATATTTTTGGCCAACGCTTCACAGGTGTTGGGGAAATATACGAGCTCACCGGCATGTGCTGACATAGTATCCAGGAGCTGGTGGAGTACCCTGGATGCTGATGCCTGTGAGATCCCCATGATATTCCCAGTTGGCCTTTGGAAGGTACCTGTAGCTATTATTCTTAGGCCTACACATACCTTGGTATCCACTGGGATGGGTTCCCCTCTGTTAGCTCTCTGTGTGAGGTGTGGTCGGCACAGCTCAGCAATTTGCTGTAGGAGCTCCCTGCCCACCCTATAGTGCTCCACTGTCTCCAGCTCATGTAGCCCCTGGTAGGTTACCTTGGGTCTGTACACTCTTCTCCATCTCCTCACTGTGGGCTGGTCGACAGCATTCTCATCCTCACCACCCTCAGCCTCTTCCACATGTTGTTGTATGATAGCTATTGCAGCCCCTATCATTTCTTGCATTTGTTTGTTAAAAATTCCCCGCTTGTATAAGTCGATGGTGTAAAGTATGTGGGAATAACTAGAGGGAAAAGTGTTTGCATAGTTTATAGTAGTGTTCTGGGCTGGGCTGCTGCCTGTGTAATTGGCTGATTCTGATACATTTCACCTGCGAGCTATGCTAGTTCTCCTAGATTACCTTCCTACTGCTGTTTTCCCTTCCCATTGCCTTCCTGTTTAAGCCCGGGGGCGCACCGTGCAAACACAGTGCTCAAATGTGCACAAAGCTGCTATTTCCTGGTTTACTTTTTTTTCCCTTTAAAAAGGGATGTGAATACCCGCTTAGGCAACAGGACTCCAATCTGCTTACAGTATGCCTGATACAGCCCCCTATGATGTCAGCTAACTCCTAGGCTTGCACCAAGCTATTCCTGCTCTTACACTGTTGGGTGCTGACTAGCATGCAGGGTAAATTTGGGATTCAGTATCATTCCCCTCATTTGCATAGGATTGCTTGCTTGTGCATAGTTACAGGTCCCACACTGAGCCTCCCCCCTTTAGTAACCACTATTCACTGGACATGTTGCCTTCTGCCTGCCGTTGAGTATAATGGCAAAATAGTGATTTTGGTTAGAATGCTTATTTTAGGCTTTTTTTTTATTTTTTGCCCGATCCCATTTGCTTGCTACTGCCCTACGCTTAAACAGCAGAGATCAGCTAAAAAAAAAATAAAAGTTGATTTTTTTTTTTTTTTTTTATTTTTGCAACTGTTTTCCATGCCAATGGCCATATAGTTGGCCATTGGCATGCTTTCTTCTTAATATCCACCCTTTATTTGGAGCTGTCATGGCTCCGTTTTGTAATTTCCAAAAATGTACTTGGTTACTGGCCGAGTACATTTCTGCAGATTACACTAGTCCTGCACGACCGGATTCCAGCTTCCTGGATCACAAATTCACCTCATTTGTATGGATTTCACCTGCAAATGGGGTAATTTGCATACAGGGGCTGTGTCCATGCAGAACTAGTGCAGAAGCACTTGTGCACGTTGCTACAGCTTATTCCTGGATTGCACAGCAGACATTGCCTGCTGGAGCTCCTGTACTAATCCTGCAGGGCTTGCTGAATCTCGGGGTGAATCTTTTTTCTTTATTATTTTCTTATTTATCCTTTTCCCACCAGCTTCTTTTTTCCGGAGCCCCCTTGTTTTCTCACCTGCGATACCCTATCCTATTTTTAAGTCAACTAGAGTTATTTGCTCATCGACCTTTTAGTTTTCATGTCTTCATTTAGTCTACTTAAAAAGTTTTTTTTTTTTTTTTTTTTTAATTATGGCATTATGATTCTCCTTCATTTGAAAGTGTGCATTCCATACGTCACTCACCATATTTCTTATGCAATATCTTCCCCAAACAACAAACATATTTGACATGGCAATGTGACTTTTTTTTTTCAAATGTCTGTCTCCATAAACTTCACTCTTTGGTCCATCAATTATTTCCATTTTCCTTCCCTTTCATTGTATTTGGTGTAATTTGCCTGGACTTACCCTTTGTTTTTTTCTTCCTTAAAACTTCTAACATACAAAGTTGTGCATGCTACCATCATCTTCTTATACCTTGCACTGGCATTTGGCATCTTATATTATTTTTGGCTGGTGATTCAAGCCTTTATACTTTACCCCTTGACTTATTGTTTCTCACATTACTTGATTGCACTGTTCTTTACTGTTTTTCAATTCTTTCTTTCTTTCTGAGTGACTGGTTCTTTCTCTTGTTTCAGGAAACTAATTCTTTTTGCAGGTTCACTTCTGATTTCCTTTGCTTTCATGCTTCCTGTTGCCTTTATCTCCTGAATCTTATGATTTTGGGCCCCCTACTAGATCTCTCTCGTATATCCTTCCAGAACGTTCACAGCTATCTGTTTGTTCATCCTCCCATCTGTGCACACCTCCTAACTGGTTGCCTTTTTTTTCCCTTTCCTCCTGTCTTTCATCGCTGACTTAATGCTTTGTGACCTTCGCATTTTTCAATGCCTTTCATGTTTACGTCATATGTCATACCATTTCTTCTTCATCTTTCACCATTATCTTCTACAGCTTTCTTTTTCTTTCTCTGTCTACAGGATAGACTGTCATTGATTAAATGTTTTGTCAAACTGTACCTTCAATATAGTATAGCTATATATGTTTGAATTTTCCGTATCGTTAGGCACATCCCATGGCATTTCCAAAAGATTATCCTTTGTGCACACTACATAACCGAGGATAAAACTTACTGTGTTTTAAATTCATTTTTATATATTACAAAGTTATTTTATTTCAATTTAAGCCTTAAATAAACCAGCATCATGGTGTATCAGGGTAAAGTCCCTACTATAGCCCAAGCAGCCTGGGTTTAATTAGTGGTGTGGGTGTCTGAGGCAATGTTAGGGAAGAACAGGTTGCATATCCTTTGGGGGAAGGGCATTCACTTGGATGACACTCAGGTTTAATCCCTATTGGAAACCAGGGACATGAGATTGATATTGCACTGAATGGGCAGCTATGAATGACATTGGCTTAGTTGCTGCAGAGGTGAGATTATATGCCAGCATGTCCCTATTGCATGCCTGCCCATTGAACATAACAAGCAAGGATGGCGGGAACCATAAAAAGTAAACCATAAATAGACCCCTCATCATGACAGCCATATGATACAGTCTGAGGATGGTTTGATTTCCTTGTCAGTCCCAACACTAATTGAGCAGAGTCTGGGAAAGTTAGAGGGGTAAGTAGACTCAATAAATGAAGAGATCACCAGCATCTGCAAAAGTTCAGCTGCATGAGAGCAAAAAAAAAAAAAACAAAACATGTAAATAGTCCTAATAGATATTTACAATTTTTTTATGCCACTACCCTAAACGTTTCTTTTTTTTTTTCCTCAGCAACAATTTATTTTCATTCTTAGAGAAAAAAAGACACATTATTTAAAAGTCAATGTCTAGCCTTTTCAACCTGTCTAGTCAGTATAACCATCCATTTTTCTGAAGGATACTAGTGCATGTTTGAAAGGCAAACAGTAAATAGTCTTTTAGATATCTTTACAAGTGCGTGAGTACTATGTTGCCATGCACAGCTACTTTCATCCCCAGATTTTATGGGTCCTCTAATATGAGTCTTGATATTGAAACTTATGAGTGGAATTGTGTATAGCTTTGTCCTACTAGTAGTTAATTTCTTCTCATATTTTATTATTTAGAGTAATTATCCTAGTTGCACAATCTGTTGTGTATCCAGAAATGATTGCCAAAACTGCAGCCTTCTTTTCTGACACCTTCCAGTGTTCCCATTTGCCAGAAAAAAATCCAGAAATCAATCTCCTTTTCCTTAATTCTTGGGGTTTCTAGGCTTGTTCTTATTTTCAGTTGCTTTCTTAATATTTATTAATTTAATACCAAAGAATTACTAAAATATTCAGATTACCTTGAAGAATTCATTGATTATCCATCCGTCCCTCTTGAGTTATAATAGAAAAAAAAACTTATTGAAATCTGAAGTATAATTCCTGTAAGCTACCCTTGAAGGAGTCTGATTGCTAATAGATGAGAGAGGAGTGCAGCTGTTATAACCTGCCATGAAGACATATCAATAATAGTATACAAAAACATGTTTGTTTAAATAGTCAAGGAATTGTGTGTGCATGACCTTTTCATAGAGTTATATATATGGTAGAAAGCATTATAATAAGAGAGTAGTCATCAGGATTGTCAGGATTTTAAAAATCTAGACACTGTGAATAGAAAATGGTGATTTTTCATTACATTACTAGTATAATGTTGTTTACAGATGACTAAGAAATGCATAAAAATTTAGTTAACTATCGGATGTGTTGCTCTGCTGAGGCTAGGAAGTTCTGGACTGTTTTTGCGAGGTGTCAGGAATGGTCATCAGTAAGTATGAGGCAATGTATGTTAAGTTACAAAATACCCTTTTGCTCCCATATTTTCTAGTTAATCTGTTTCTCCTGGATATAAGTATGTAAGGTTTATGATTAAAGGTAGTACAGAATAAACAGTGAAGAGCAATGATTAAGTTTTGCTAAAGATATCCACCATGACAGAAAGTGGGTCTGTATTTTACCACTAGATATCCTGTGGCAAAGAAGGTGGCGTTTTTCCTGTTCTTCTGCGATATTAAGCATGCCCACATAAAACCATACAAAAGCTATACTGGCTGTTTTCAAACCATAATATAAACAATTTGTATGGGATAAAAAAAAAGATGGCGAACAGACCAGACCTGCATGTTCCTACAGTATATGGAGGAAGACAGATACAAACTTGCAATCATATCCTCTTGTAACTGATCTAAATTTCATTTGAGAGGAATAGATGATGGCCTGAGACCCTTGTGAATGTTGTCAAGACAGATTTATTAGACAAAAAAAAAAAAAACTATGGCACCTATTTCTTTTATTTCAAACATATATGGACTAGCTCCTCAGCTCATAGCCAACTGTGAGCCATGACACTAGTCTGTAACTGTTGAAATAAAGGAATTATTATTAAATACCAAAGGTGTTTGTTTTTCAAAGTTTTTCAAAGTTTTTTTTTTGTTTGTTTGCAGGTTTTTTTGTTTGACACTTTTCATGCAATAAAAAAAATGTTTAGGAGACTGTCAGTGATCACAGGATCATAGGATCATAAGAGGTTACTAGGCAATTGACCCTGAGGCCCTTATATGTCTAGCCAAGAGTTTAGCCCATGTTTAGACAAGTCAGCACCCAGAGCCCCTGTCCAGCAGGAACACAGGTGGATTACCTGGGGTGTATTTTTTGTTTCCTATCCAGTTATCCGGGTTGTGCTTAAAAAGGGATAATGAGGTGCTCTGCTTGATGTGAAGAGGGAGTCCATTCCAGAGATGGGGGAGTCTCTGGGACACATATTCGTCCTGCCAACAAGTCCTATTGATATCACAGACCAGGTTGAGGTCTCGCGTATGGGTTGCTCGAGTGGAGCTTCACTTTCGGATATGCAGCAGTCCTATCAAGGGGGGTGGGGCTGAGATTGCCTTTTATGCCAGTCAGAGGTCACCTCTGAGGAGTCTGTATGAAAATGAGTAGAGGGACAGGGCATTTAGCTTATCTGTGCAGGGTAGGTGTTTGAAGCCCTGGATTCCTCTGGTGAGGAGCCTCTGTCTTCTGTTCAGCTGCTGCATGTACTTTGTGAGGTACATGCTGAAGGGGGCATTGTTCTCAATAATTGGCATTATAAGGGAAGAATACAGGGATGTTATGACCTCTTTGTCCCTGGATGAGATACCCTTACTTATGAGGTGGGCCATGTAGAAAGCTTTCCGTACAACAAAAGCAACATGGTAGTCAAAAGTCAGGTTGCTATCAACCTGGGTGCCCAAATCCCTTACTACTGATTTTATACTTAGGATGTTGTTATTAATGTGATAATATGTGAGGACATCACTCTCCCCAAAGGGGATGATGATGCATTTTTTGGCATTCAGCTTGAGCCATGTTTCTGGCACCAGTCATATGTTTGTGTAAAACCCTCTTGGAAGACGTCCACATCACTTGGGGAATTAATGACTGTGCCCAGCTTGCAGTCATCTGCAAACTTGGTCAGCCATAGCCCACTTGTTTTGGCCTACACCTCAGAGAAGTACATCCCAAATAACAGAGGCCCCAAAACTGATCCCTGGTGTACGACACTTGTTATGCGTCTACTGTTTGAAGTGGCTTCCCCTATCTTGATTAGGTGGGTTTTATCAGTGAGTCAGTTTGCTACCCATCTGGTAGCATATGGATTGATGCCTACTTGAGAGAGGTTATCTACTATACCCGTGGGGGGAATAGTGTCAAAGGCTTTGGCTAGGTCAAGGCAGCCGGTGTACACAACCTTCCCCTCATCCATGGCTTTGGTGAATGCCTCCAAGAAGTCAACCAGATTTAACAGACATGACTCCCCTTGACAAAGCCAGACTGTGTGGGGTTGAGTGTTTGGAGGTTGTCAATGTCCCTGTTAATGAGGTCCATGATAATCCATTCCATGGCCTTGCAGATCAGGCTAGTTAGGCTGATGGGTGTATAATTTCCTGGATCAGTGGACACTCCACCTTTGTGTAAAGGGATGACAGTGGCTGTCTTCCACTCAGCTGAGACAATGCTAGTACTCAGGCTTTGGTTGAATAGGGTGCCTAATGGTAGTGCAAGTTCGTGCCTGAGTTCATGTAGGATGCAGCCTGGGATGTTATCGATTCCCATGGAGGCTGTATTTTTGCCCGTGAGAGGGCAGTGATGACCTGTTCCCTAGAGATAAGGGGGGGCAGGTACTGGGGATGTCCTGATTTACTAGTGGGGGGGACAGAGAGGAGAAGTTTTTGCTGAATCTGTCAGCCAGTAGATTGTCTATATCTACAGTATTTGTGTAGTGGTGTCCTTGACCACCAGTTCTGAACAGATCTGGGTGCTTCCTTTGAGATTGCAGACATATATGAAGAAGGCCTTATGATTGTCTCTAGTAGATGTAGCCAATTTGGACTCGAAGTTGGGTTTAGCGGATTTCACTAGTGCTCTTATTTGCTTGTTCAGGCTAAGGAGAGATTGCTTCTAACTGGCCGCCTGCTCCTTTTTGGTCCTGAACAGCAGTTTTTTCCTTTTGTTATATAGTTTATTTATTGCAGATGTCCACCAGACAGGTTTACTCTTCCTTGCAGAGGATGATTTTGTCCTGACAGGTATTCCTGATTCCATGCATCTATATAAATGCTCGTATAGTACTTTGGTGTAGATCTGGACATTGGTGCTAGTTCATACAGTGGGGGAGGGGGCTGTAAAGCTGTTTATACCATCCATCAGGTGGTTGTAATCAGCTTTGCAGAAGTGTTTGACCCTAGCTAGAGGGGGGTCAGGGGACATGGTGACTTTGAAAGTGACCGCTTCATGGTCGGATCTTACCAGGGAGGATGATACCATAGGGGCGCTGCAGTGGTCAGTCATGTCGGTTAATACCAAGTCCAAGATATTATTACCTCTTATGGGGGTATTGACTAGCTGTTCCAAGGCATTTGCGTTGATAAAATCGAGGAATCTCTAGGCATTTGTGTTCTGGCATGAGCAGTTTTTCCAATCTATGGTTGAGTAATTAAAGTTACCCAGGATCAGGGTAGGGTTGAATCTTTATAGATTTGAAGAGATTCATATAAGTGTAGTTGGCGTCCTGAGTCAAATTTGGGGGCCTGTGGCTAGCAATAATTTGAGTAGGAGTCTTGTCAATGGTTAACTGCACATGGAGTGTCTCCTGTGTGTCATACTGTTTGACCATCCTGGAGGTGTGTGTGTCTTTAATGTATATTGAAACTCCACCTCCTTTGGCTTTGCTGCCCACATTTTGGGGTCTGAATGTACCAGGTTTATGTGACTGCACAAATGTCAGCATCTTCCAGGGTTAAGAATGCTTGCAATGAGTGCAGTTTCATGTTTAGACTCCTAGCATGTAGCAGCATGACCTTTAATTTGAGTTTTGTTGAAATTTTTATGTTGGTAGTATCGACCTCATGACTTTTCCTAAAAAAGGCACTGGGAGGGTGACAAGGGTCTTTGCCAGAAACCTGAAGCCCAAATGATACAGATGCAGGCCATCTCTAGCAAAGCATCATAGTCTGTCGATCATATCTTCCCAGGCTGTCAGGCACTGGATCCCCCTGGAATGACACCAGAAACTAAGCCAATTGTTAAAGTCAATCATTTTCTGTTTGTACTGAGGTGTCATTCTGGGTGACGATAGAATGCTGCTTAAGGCTAGGGACATACCTTCCTGGGACAATGCTCAGCGAGCTCAGTCATGTCTCTCTTCATATAGTCCAGGGAAGTATGTCTCAAGTCGTTCACTCCAACATGGACTATGACAGAGTCATAACAGTACCTGTTGTTGAGAGACTTGATCAGCATAGGTTGGTTATATCCTGAGGGTTCTGAACTCATTTTGGAAGATAATGGGAAATATTTTAGGGTTAGTTGGGGATGAGCCACTTTCTCCATACTGGGTTGCCGATGGTCCAGTTTAAACAAAAGAATATGGGGGAGTAACTTACCTTTTTGTTATTTAAATAACAAATTACGTGATAAAGGCTGCCTTATCTGTTTTGAAAAACTGTGTAGCTTAAAAGGAATACAACCTGGCTGCAGCAGAAGGATGTAGTTCAACAGGGTCCATGTCAAAACATTGAGTGACCAAATTGTTGAAAACCATATGGTCGACACAATACAGTCAACAATACAGCAGTCAAACCATTCTGACTGAGATCGCAGTACAGCAGGGATCAGGGACTTTGCCTTTTTCCCACTCTAGTGTAATCTTAAAGCTGGTATACATAATTAGCATGGGATCTGGGGGGGTGCAGGAGGACCATGCAAAAGCATTTATCTGTGTTGTTTGTGAGTGTTGACTTGCATTTATGCTGTTTGTCGATGACTGAATTGTTAACCATATGGTCTCAAACATATGGGTTTTGACAAATTGGCCATTCAATGTTTTGACATAGATCCATTTAACAAATAGGTCTGTCATGGCTACAATTCTGAAATAAATTACCACTCAGCTTAAGTTAAATACACAAGATTTATGAATGTCTAGCTAGGTAGCATATACAAATGGTTTTCATGTATTGAAAATGAACCAGGAGCAACTATGACTAAAAATGGGCGGCACAGTGGTGCAGTGGTTAACATTGTCACCTCACAGCAAGAGGTTCTCCGGTTCGATTCTCGACTGGGGTGCCTTCTGTGTGGAGTTTGCATGTTCTCCCTGTGTTCACGTGGGTTTCCTCCGGGTACTCCGGTTTCCTCCCACATTCCAAAGACATGCATCTGGAGCATTTCTCCCCGGGCCTCCGCTGAAAACAGGCTCTATGGAACCTAGTCGGACATTCCCGGTCAACAAATGTTAAATAAAATAAATAATAAATAAAAATAAAATTTGTGACAATTAACTGCCCTGCAATGAAGTATACAAGAACCTTTAGGTTTAGAAAATAGAGAATGTAGGATATATGCAACCTAGCAGGGTATTCTGAACAGATGGTACTAAAGCCTAACTAGTCTGAATGAGTTAACCCAAGATAAGTCCTTTGTCTATTGGGGATATAGGGATTCTGAGCCTTGTACATGTGTATTTAGTGAGCTTACTGAAAAATACATCCTTTTTTCAGAGGTCTATCTTTTACTTTTCCAGCACCAATTGGATTTTCATTCCTGCTTGAGTACAGTTCTGTTTTTTTTTTCTTTCTTTTTGTTTTGGTTTTCAACTTTAACAAGAGCTTTTTTCTTTTTGGTGGGATTTCAGTGGACTACACAAGCTAGCAGCTGACTGGCTCTGGATCTGTGCAACCTTAACCAGCTTAGTTACTGGAACATTCCAGTTATGGACATGTTATGAAGATCTTAGGCCCAAGCCTTGTGAATCCTCTTGAACCAGTTCATTGACATTTTACTACAGCTTGTGCAGAAGAATATCTGGTTCCCTAGAGCTGCAGAGGAAAAAATCATCACCATTTATGCATTTTATATGTGTCTATTTCCCTGAAGTCCCTGGAACCATAACTTTATTTGATGTGTTTATTAGAGTAGAGCACTGATCTACTGGGACCATTTTAATTCTTAGCCTGAGAACATAAAGTATTCAAAATCAAAGTCTAATACACAGCAGTGAAATACAAAGGTTAATACACAACAGTGCAATACAAAGGATGATACACAATAGTGCAATACAGAGAGTAAATGCATAATGACCATGGTAATATCAGCTAGAAAGAAATAATTAGAGGGTATTTTAAAACACTGCACAGACATTGCCATCAAAGGTTCAAGAACCTTCCTTTTCCAGAATGATTGCCATACATAAACACTCTCCTTAACTGACAGATGACCTGAAATGATCACTGTAGATTTTATATTGCACCTTTTCACTATCACAGTTACCATTACTCCCACTACTGGTGCCAGTCCAACTATAGCAAGAATTCCTGTGAAAGGATTTCTGACATGGTTATGTAGTTGGTAATTTCTCACAGAAGTTATATAAACCAGTCTAGACAAAGAGCTACTATGCAAACAGGAAACAGGCCACATATAATATATGTTATTTGTTGTGTGTTACAGGTAATGATAGATATGTCTTAGAGCCCTGGATTAGTAACTCCTTTTCAAAACACTTAGACCATGCAGGAAATTATATATAACACAGCCCATTCTAAAGGATATAATGTAATGGAGCTGGAGTTTAGCCTTCTCAAGGGTTGCTTTCATTGCATAGATACAGTTTTATAGTTTCATTCACTGAGTATAGGTCCAAAAGACTATATTAGAATGCAGGCGGTGGAATTCCGAAGTGAACAGTTCCACCTCTCCAATTATCTAGGGAACTTTCAATGACAGCACTTATTCACTCTGCCTTATCCCTAATGATAATTTGTTCCACATTTTGAGAATAGATTGAGTAATATACATAGTTTTAGCAAAGTTTTTAAATTTAGCAAGTTTATGTGTAAACTCTCCACATATAGGCACCATGCACAGTTGAAACAATTCTATATGAAATAAAACTCTACATTGTTCACTGAAAGTGCCCTGTAAACTATACACAGTCTGTCCCTTAATCATCAATAACTAATACAAAGAATTTAAGTCTTTCAAGATACTTCATGTAATTATGATCATTGCAATGGATAATTCTCCTGGTAAATTTCCTTTGTAAACTTTCTATAACTAGGATGTAACATTTAGTTGTTCTTCTTTCGGCTTTTCCCAGTTAGGGGTCACCACAGTGGAACTCTGGTCCGCTAATGATTGGCAGTAGATTTTTTACTGGTGCCAAGGTGCCAGCTCGGTGCCCAACCTTCAACGAAGGCACGCCCATTCTACTCATGTCTTTCAAATGCCACTCGACCACGGGGAGGACATGCAGACTCCACACAGAAGGCGCTCCAGCCAAGAATCGAACGGGAGAACCTCTTGCTGTGAGGCAACAATGCTATCACTGCACCACCGCGGCTAGGATGTAACATTTAGTATATGCACAAAACAAAGAATTTTACTCAATGGGTCAAATTGCAAATAATTGAGCAAACAATTCTAGAAAGTGCAATGCTTTAGTTTTAATTTATAAGCATTCTTCATGAAGGGTAGATTATGTATGATTTTGACTCCTAAATCTTTATATAATCATAGGCATTATTTAACTCTTAATTACCAATATTTTTATGAATTTGAGGATAAAATGGTCCAAAGTAAATTGCACCCCTCTTTACATGATTTATTTTTTAAAACATTTTCATGAAGCCATTTCAAACGTGCAACAATTTTTTTAATGATTAAATATTATATAAAAAGCAATAATAATAATTCTTAAATTTTGATTAAACCAATAATTTTAATGCCGTTGGCATATTTTGTTGTCCAGTATTTATGATGCATTGATAATATTGAAAATACAAATTGAACAGAATAGGGCCTGAAATTGTCCTTTGAAGAACACCTGCTGATAGTTTTGACCAATTTGAATAAAGATGCTACACTTTATCTCGGTGGAATGTACAACTAAACCAATATTTAACTCATTCAGTAATGAATGGATTAATGCTTGACTTAATCATCAAATCAAAATAATATGGTGGGAAATATAGTCAAATGATTCCAACAGATCTTAATAAAGGATAATAGCACCAGTTCCTTTCTATGTAGCTTTACTGGCAGTATCATAAAGTCAAATTACATTTTTCAGTGTAATCTTTTTCTTTGTGACACCATGTTGATTAAGACCAGGGAGTGTATGGAAACAACATTCCTTGTTTAAAACTGGTAATAAGTACCTTTAAAATACTTACCCTGCAGTTATGTTAAACTAACAGGGTGATCATTTTTAGCAGTAACATCCTGAATAATTTTCAAGTGCTTGCTACAATGCTGTTATCCAATAACATATTGAAAAATGTTGTCGATGGTTGAGAAAGGGGATCAGCTAATCTGGTAAAAAAAAAACTATTTGGAGTAGAGTCTGGGTCATTATTACTATTCCTGCTAACTTTTCTCAAATTGGCACTTATGTATATTTAGTAATTGTTGGACACTGCAAATCATATTTATGAAGAAATTAGTCACTGTCATATCTGCTAGCATGCCTGGTGGAAGCTTTTGCACATAATTTAAGATTAACCTGTATATTATATGCCATCATGACTACCTATGATACTGTAAATAAGTTCTTACATGTTTATTTATAATCTGTTTCTACAGAATGTTTTCAAGACTTGAGCAGTGTCCTTTTACATTTCTAGCTGCACATGTTTGTGAAGAAAAATTCTAAAGGTAAACTGTCTCAGATTCAGCTTATCTGCAGATGATGTCATAGGTTTACAGGTGTTTACTAGGCTAATGACCCCAAGGCCACTTTTAAGCCAAGCCATGCATCCCAAATCTCTGACAAGTTCTGAAACCCTTGATAAGTGTAAACTTATACCTGGGAGATGAACCATTTATAGGTTACCTGTTTGCATCAGAGACATAGGTGCCAAACCAGGGATGAATTTCCAGTTTCCCATCCAGTTGTCCAAGTTGCACTTGAATTGGTTTAGGGAGGAACTGTGCTTCACATGGATGGGATCCTGTTCCAGAGAAGACAGAAGGTCCATCAAAGTGGATCTGACAATGCCTTGCATGCCAGGCATATATTTCCCATCAAAAGCCTGTAGGAGACAGAATAGAGGGATAGGGCCATGAGGCGGTATGCATAGGACATATTATTTATGCCCTGTATTCCTTTAGTGAGGAACCTCTGTGGATGTTCCAGTTGATGGATATGCCTGGTTAGGTACATACCTAAGGGGGCATTGTACTCAATGATAGGGCTAATGAATGCTGAATACAGTGTAACAATGACTCCCATGGACTTAGATGCCATACCTTTGTTTATAAGTTGAGCAACACAGAATGATTTCCTCACCAGTGTAGACACTTGCTGCACAAAGGCTAGCTTACTATCTATGTGTGTCCTTAAGTCCCAGACTACTGGGTCAATTCTAAGGGCTGTGTTGTCAATATGATAGTTACCAGGGATGCATGACTTGCCAAAGGATACTATTATGCATTTCTTAGCATTTCGTTTTAGTCCATGACTCTGACACCAGTTGTTTGTCTGTGTCAGCTCCTAGGCCTCAAGCCATCTACTCTCCCCCTGAAACTAACTACTTTGTAGTTTTTTTCTAATTAATCATTGTACATCTGTACATCCTAATTTTTTTTTTCTGTGTACTAACTACTAACTATATGATTTTTTTTTTTATAATTATAATTGTTGTTAACAAATTAACTTTTTTTTTTTTTTTTTTCCTATGTGGGTATAACTACAATCGACAATTTTGTCAAACATTGTGTGTACTGTTGTGTACTACTACTAACTTTTTGTAACCCTTTTGTACTATATTATTTTTTCCGAGCTTTTTCCCGGGGCGATGGACATGTGTCCAGTCGGACTTCCGGTCAAAAAAAAAAAAAAATAAAATAAAAAATAAAATAAATAAAATAAATTTGTGTCAGTGTGAAATTTAATGGCAGCTCCTAATTTGCAATCATCTGCAAATTTAGTCAGCCAGAGACCACTCATAGGTTCATAGGTAGGTACTAGGCTATCGGCCCAAGGGCCTAAGTAAGCCTAGCCAACAAGGTTCCCTGGCTTACGCCACCCAAGAAAGTTATTTTCCTGTGCCCCTGTCGAACAGAGCCACATAAACGATCCCCGGGGTGTATTTCCTATTTCCCATCCACTTATCAAGATTTTTCTTGAAGAGTGCTAATGAGGAACTTTGCTTGACATAGATGGGTAGCTTGTTCCAGAGTATGGAAAGTCTCTGGGACAGGAATCTATCCCTACAGCATGTCCTGTTTATTGTGGTGACAAGGTTTAGGTTCCTAAAGTATGTAGCTCAAAGGGATTAGGATTTCTTTAGGTGTAGCATGTCCAACAGTTCTGGGTTTGACATAGCTTTATATGTTAGGCAGAGATCACCTCAGAGTAGGCGATATGCTACAGAGTAAAGCTGGAGTTTTTTGAGACGGTCAGTGTAGGGCATCTGTTTGAGGCCAGTAATCCTCTTTGTGAGGTACTTCTGTGGCCTTTCCAGCTACTACAGATGTCTTGTGACGTACATTCCAAAAGGGGCATTGTACTCTATAATGGGTCTAATGAGTGTCGAGTAGAGGTGAACAATGACCTCTTTTTTCCTAGATGAGAACCCTTTTGTGATGAGGTGAACCACGTAGAAGGATTTCCTGACTTCTGTGGCGATGTGATTATCAAAGGAGTGACTACTGTCCACCTGGGTCCCCAGGTCTCTTCTCACACATTCAGCATTAAGTAGATCGCTGCCTATGTGGTAGTTCATGGGTACAGAGTTTTTACCAAAAACAATGCACTTTTTGGCATTGAACTTGAGGCCATGGCTCTGACACCAGGCATCTGTCTCAGTGAGGCCCTTCTGTAGGATGTCCACATCATTTGTGGACTCAACTATTGCTCCTAATTTGCAGTTATCTGAGAACTTCATTAGCCAAAGGCCTTCTGTGTGAGCCTGTACTATAGAGAAGTAGTTTCCAAACAGGAAAGGTCCCAGGACTGAACCCTGTGGTACTCCACTTGTCACTGGTTTGAAGTCAGATTTGGAGTCTGCAATTTTTACAGTGTGGGTTCTGCCAGTGAGCCAACTGGCAACCCATATTGTGCTGTAGGGATTTATACCTAGTTTAGAGAGTTTAGCTATAATTCCAGAATGGGGGATGATGTTGAAAGCCTTGGTGAGGTCAAGATAGGCTGTGTGAACCACCTTACCCTCGTCTACAACTTTGGTGACTGCCTCAAAAAAGTTGATCAGGTTCAGGAGGCATGATCTACCTTTCACAAACCCAAACTGGGTGGGGTCCAGAGTTTGGAGGTTACCAATGTCTTTTTTTTATGAGTTCCATGATGATACGTTCCATGGCCTTACAGACCAGGCTCATCAGGCTTATAGGGCAATACTTCCCAGGATCAGTGGTGACTCCCCCTTTGTGGAGTGGGATAAATGTTGCTATGTGCCATTCAGTTGGCACAAATCCTGATGTGAAACTATGATTAAACATGGTGCTTAGGTGGGGAGCCAGTTTGTTCTGAAGTTTGTATAAAACACAGCCTGGGATGTTGTCCGGTCCCATGTATGCTGTGTTTTTGGCTCTAGAGAGTGCAGCTTTTACCTGCATTGTTGTGATTACAGGGACTCTTCATTCTTCCTGTACAGTTATGGGCCCTTTAGGGGGGGGGGGTAAAGTTAGCACTGAACCTATCTGCCAGGACATTGGCAACATCAGCCATTGTACTGTAACTCAGAGCAGATCTGGGTGTTGCCATTGAGATTCTTGACAAAGCTATAGAATGCATTGTGGTTGTCCCTAAAATCAGTGGTGATTTTGTTTTCACAGCTAGCTTTGGAGGATCTTATAAGGGATTTCAGCTTCTTACTGAAGCTGACCAGGGAACTCCTAAACTCTTGGGATTTTAATCTCTCTTTTGCAACAGTTTCTTCCTTCTGTTGTAGAGTTTGTTTATAGCAGGGGACCACCAGATTGGCTTCCTTTTTTTGGAGGATAGCATCTTGGTTCTGTTTGGTATAGCACAATCCATGCACTCGTCTAAGTGCTTATAGAGTGCATCTGTGTAGGATTCAGCAGTCGTAACTGTATTGTCCATCTGCATGGGTGTCAAGAGGTTCACCTCTTCTGCCTTTAGAAGCATGAATTTTGCTTTGGAGAAATTTTTTACCATGATTTTCTTAATGGGGGCTGGGGGCGGGATGTGAATATCTAGGGTGATTAGCTTATGGTCAGCTCTAACCAATGAGGAGTTGACTTCAGGTGTGGAACACCGGTCACTCATGCTGGTAATGGCTAGGTCTAGGATATTGTTGCCCCTGATGGGGTATAGATAAGTTGATCCAGGGCATTGGAATTTATGAATTCCAGAAAGCATTGAGCAAAGGAGTTTTTACATGAGTAGTTTTCCCAGTTAATGGTGGGGTAGTTGAAATCGTCCATTTTTAGGGTGTTTGGTTGAGCCCTAAGATTTTCCAGTATATCAAGAAAAGAGGAGTGGGAATCCTGGGGCATGGTGCGGGATCTGTAGCAAGCAACAATTTGGATTGCAGTTTTGCCCAGAGTTAGTTGCACTTGGATAACTTCGGATGCATTATGCTGAGCAACTAGCCTGGTGGTATGGATATCCTTAATGAATATGGACACACCTCCACCTTTGGTGTTACAGTCCAGGTTAGGTGACCGAAAAGTGTGGTATGAGTTATAGCCTGGTAATGCAGGGGTGCTCTTTGGAGCCTTGAACCAGATCTCAGTCACTGCACAGATATAGATGTTCTCCATTTTAAGGAGTACCTCGGGGGAGTGTATTTTGAGATTTAGACTTTTAGTATTGAGTAGCATTGCCCTCAGTTTTTGCTTGCCTGTTCCTGTTATGGTGGTGAATTTGTCATTTGAATCTTGCCTAAAAAGGCACTATAGGGACAGCAAGAGCCTTAGACAGTATCCAGAATCCCAGGGGTGACAGGTGTAGGCCATCTCTGGCAAAGAATCATGGTCTGTTGACCATGTCGTCCCAGGCAGACAGATACTGGATCCCCTTAGAATGACACCAGAAGCTTAGCCAAAAAGTCAATCATTTTGTCCTTGTATTGCGGTATCATTCTGGGTAATGGCAGGATGCTACTCAGGGCTAGGATCATACCTGCCTGGGCTACAAGACTGAAGAGCTCTTCCATGTCTTTTTTCATGTAGTCCAGGGAGGTATGTTTCAGGTCATTCACACCAACATGGACAATGACAGAGTCATATTTGTACTTGTTGTGGAGTGACCTGAGTGTGTGGGTTATGTGGAGGATCCTGACACCCAACAGGCAGCTGACAGTAACCTTCTCACATTGACCTTGACTTCTGAGATGTAAATGCCAAAAAGGAGCGGGGTAATTAAAGTCACCCATGAATATGATATTGGGTTGGATGGTTAGTGTTTCTAATAAGTTTAAACATATGGTATGAGTTTCCTGGGTCATATAGGGGAACCTGCAACTTGAAAGGAAGTGGTATTGGATTTTATCTATGGTAATTTGTACATGGAGCAGCTCAAGTGCATTGTCCTGTTTGACCAGCCTTATAGTATATTTATTTTTTTATGTAAATAGAGACACCTCCACCTTTAGTCCCTTCCTGTGAAGTAGCTGGTCTAAATGTGTGGAAGGCATTATAACCCTACACTGTTGGTGTGCTGTCCGCAGCTTTAAACTATGTCTCAGAGACCAGACAGACATCAGCATTTTCTAGGGTAAAGAAAGCTTCCAGGGACTGGAGTTTTTTGTTTAAGCTTCTAGCATTGTGCAGTAATACCTTTAGATGCTCTTGGTTTTGATTTGCTATGTCAGAACTACTTTCAGTTTGGGATAGCCTAAAAAAGGCACTATGGGGGAAGACAATGTTTTAGTAAATATTTGAAAGCCTAGAGGGGAGAGGTGCAGACCATCCCTGGCAAAGCAGCGTGGTCTGTTGACCATGTCCTTCCATGCTGACAAATATTGCACCCCCTTAGAATGACACCAGAAACTAACACTTGATAGCTGGCATGTGTTACTGTCAGAAGCTAAAAGACAGGAAGAAACTTTAGTAAACAGCTGTTTGTTGATTTTCAAAATATGAAATGAAAATTAGAACTAGAACAGTTGTGACAGTTAGGCTAGTCTATAAAAGAGCCTGCTGAAGACAGTTAACAGTCAGTTGTCAGTTGCCAGTATAGTTGTGACTTGCTCACAGATGTACTGTGCAGTGGAGACCCAAAAGAACTCACCAAGAACTGTAAGCCTGCCTTTGCTCTATTGTAATAATTTATTTAGATCAGGGACAGTGTTCTTTAGTTAGATAGGAAAAGTATAACTAATCAATTAGATAAGTTTTTTTCTGAATGTTGGATTTCTATCATGCAGTATTGATTTAATTTTCCTGGTGCTTGAGTTCTGTTTGTTTTTTTGGAAATTACTGTTTATACTTTTATTCATTTTGCTCATTATTAAATATCTTTTTAACTTACATTGTGGCTGGTCACATTGTGGCTGGTCAATCAATGTTTTCTTTATTGATTGGTGAGTGCTATACTTGCCTTGATAATTTCCCAGGCTACTCCAAAAGCCTAGCTCCTTATGTCATTTGCTATTATTGGTTTTAAGATTTAATGTTCACAACTGGACTCCCCTTTAAACGAGCATGAAGACACTCTGATGGGTGGCAGCATTACTGTATTATTTTGGGGAAGGGACACAGCTGGAAATCGGTGTCAGGCTTTCCCAGGAGATTTTGGATGTGTGAGATTTAATTTATTTATGTGTGAGTGTATCAGAGGTCTTACACTGGGACACATTGTTCTGAAGTGTGCAATAAGGAGTTATATTTTGGATGGACAGAAGAATGCAGTCCAGTCCCAGGCTATAGATGTATAGCATGTTCCTGTTGTGTTCTTAGGGAAAAATTGTGGAATATTACTCCTGTTTAAGTGACAGTCTCACATTGGAGTCAGTAGTGAGGATTGCTGACCTAGGATAGTGGAAGATGTTGCATTATTTGGTTGTAGTTCAGTGGGATATTATCTGGATGTCACATGAACTTGTGGCAGTTTCGTGAGAGATTTACCAAACATCACATTATTTATTAAGTTTCAACTGTGCAGCCTGAACTTCATTTTGAAATTAACTTAGTTTTGAAAAATAGCCATTGAATACACCTGACAAATCCTTACTATAATAACTCAATTTGTCACACTCTAAGAGCAGACCTAACCTGTTTGTATTAACCTGAATATTGATAACATAGGGAAAGAACTTGTTGACATCAGCATTGCAAGCTAATTATTTCTCATAACTAGATTTTACTTCCTTGATGGATACCTTTTGTTTTCTGCATGCCCTATCTTTTTGTTAGATTTGTTCCATGTCTTTTAAATAACTAATGCTCTTTTTAATCCTGAGCAGTCTATTAAGCTTACTAATCAGCCATGAATGAGTTGCATTAAGCAAATTAACTGTTCTAGTTTTCTTACATTCCATCAGGTCTTTTAAGCAGGTGGTTCACACATATCCCATCCTTTAGCCAACTTGCACCATAATCATAGTCACTATTTTAAGACAGTCATAATTAGTTGCAGTACTTATCAGATAGTTTGAACAGATATTTTTTAAAAACTGAAAACATGAATGATCTCAGTTGTCAAGTGGCTTAAGTAACAAGCAGCAGACTCACTCTATTATTAATTTTCTGTTTGAAAATTGTGTCAGAGGCCATTTTTTCTGCAGTGAATTTAGTACATTAAACTCATTGTTCAATATTAATTTTTGGACTTTTGTAGCTACCACTTATCCTTAGACATTTTTAAAAAAACTCCAACACTTCCCCTGCTTACATTTCCAAATATGACCACACTGCCACCTATTTATCAGTTCTTGAACAATTATATTTCAGAAATCAGGAAACAAATATTCCATCACACTTCTAAGCTTCAAAGATAACAATTATAGACTAGTCAGGCTGATCTATGTAGATTAAATGTTCCTCAGTCTTATAGGTTCATTGGTTCATAGGTTCATTCTAGGCTATCTGCCTTTGGGCATTTACAAGCCTAGCCAGAGTGTGTTTAGCTTTCGTCACCCATTTTAAATGAATTTTGCTATGCCCTTTTTCAAGGTTAGTATACTGTGCCTCTGTCTAACAGTGACACAGAAGTGATACCCGCAGTAAATCTATGATCTCCCATCCACTCATCAAGATTCCTCTTGAAGAGAGTCAGTGAGGGACTCTGCCTAACCTGGACTGGGATTTTATTCCAGAGTGAAGGGAGCCTCTAGGTTATGAATCTGTCCCTCCAGCATGTCCTGTTATTGCTCAGACTTCAAGTGTTTGCATAGCACTCATTTATAGAGCAGCAAGGAATATTGTTTTACTACTTTATCTGAAAATGTTAAAAGTCTGAAAATGTGTTTTACCATATCTAAGACTTTTTGGCCTAACCCCTTAGTTCCTGTGCAGTGTGGTTTAAACCTGTCCCTATCAAATTTAACTTCTTTGTGTAGTAACTCGTCCTAAATTCTTGGGGTGGGGGGATAGAATTCGTAGTCCTGACCTGTGCAAGACCATGGCACACATCTGTGAACAGCGGTGCTATGTGAATATGCAAATCAGGTCAGCATAACATAGAAGTGTTAAATATGGAAATGTGAAGCAATTTCTATAATCACACCCATTGTTTTTCTGAACATGTAAATTGTGCAAAGGTTGGCTTTTCACATGTGTGAAGTATTTCCTCTTATCATAAATTGCATATGTCTAGGCATAAGCAATGGCAAGCACAGTTGAGCATAGTCACACATAAAGCATTATAGCAAAGCTGGGGACTGTGCAGCAACTAAAACTGCTTCTGTTTTATTTATTTATTTTAAGTAAAGGGGTTAGAACAGTTTCATATAGGGGTATCCTTTTGTGGATACCCTGATGGTTTCATTAAAGAATAGAAAGGGAGTGATAGGAAAGATTGCAAAAGGGTAGACAAACAAAGAAACAAAGAGAGGAACACACAAGAGAAACATCATGAGTGTTTGAGCTGGAGGAGGACGTGGGAGAAGACAGGCACTGCATTTTTGTTGGGGAATAGACTCCCACCCTATTTTTCAAAAGTCTTTTTGTAAGTGGGTAGTGTTTGTGGAAAATAGGGAAGAAGGTGTAGGAAAAAATGGTAAGGGAAGAAGGACTGAGGACATCCCAACTTTGTACCCAGTCAGCAGAGCCTCAAACGTCCAGTGCTGGATGGCGTGCAAGTGAAGGTTTATGATGTTGAGGGAGTAGGGGCCTGTATTGGAGCTGTGGTCAGCAACAACTGGGCGAGTGTGTCTTCTACACACTGAAAAGAGGTTTTGACTGATATGATTCCACTGTCCATTAGCTCGTCCATTACTTCCTCAACCAAGCTGTGAAGCCCCTGTTCAGTCAGGCTTGCCAGGCTGACACATGTCAGAGAGCCTACATGACCATCACCTCCATTTTGACCTTGTGAGAATCGCCCCTCACAGGCAGAGGGTGATCTCTCCCTAGCCAGGGAGGTACATGCCTGATCTGCTGCTGAGGGATTTGAACCTGTATAAAACAAAAATGAAAAGGAGAAAAGCAAAACAACAAAGTAAAAAGAAACACACATTCAAAATAATAAATAAAAGCGAAAAAAGTGTGGGAAGAGATGAAATGGAAAATAAATAACACAATAAATCCACAGAATAATGTTGTAATGTAAGGTATCAAATCAATAAGCCACAGAGAAACATATCTTTATTGAAGTACATTTGTGTCTGGGAAGTGCTTATGTGTACTCTTGGGGATACTGATTGGAAAAGTACTTATGTAACATGAACGAATGTATAAGAACAGTGCTTATGTATACTTGTAATGAACTGCAATGGCAAATGATTTTATATGTTGAAATGATTTTGTGTTTCAATTCTACACCTTTTCAACACATTTTACATTACACAGTCATCAAGCATGAAAGAAATCAGGTCATGGTTAAAAATTACAGTTTGTCATCAAAAGTGAAAGAAATCATGTTATGGTTAAAAATTACAGACTAACACTTTCCTTTGGTCTGTTCCTATCTTTCTTTAAATTTCTTTCAGCTGCAAAGGTATAACAGCAGTTGTTTTCAGGACTACCACTGAAATAAGTTTTAAAAGCATTGCAATATTACTGTTTATGCTATCCTGAATTATGTGTAATAATTTGTACTGTGGTTACTTAAGTAATAAATATCTTATAGACACCTATTACTATTACCAGAAGATTCCACCAGTCTCTTTGTTCTTCTCTTTTTTTGTCGAGAATTGTATTTGATTTGTTCCACAGCTGCAAGTAAAATAAAGAAGGATAATCTTGTTTACTTGTATTTGACTCTATTGCCGCCGTGGTACAGCGGTAACATTGTTACTTCACAACAAGAGGTTCTCCCGTTCGATTCTCGGCTTGACTTGGGCATGCCTTCTGTGTGGAGTTTGCATGTACTCCCCGCTGTTGGGTAGCATTCGAAAGACATGCGTGCGTAAATGGGCATGCCTTTGTTGAAGGTTGGGCGTTGAGCTGGCACCTTGGCGTTTCATAAAAATCTACTGGTAATCATTAGCGGACCGGAGTTCCGCTGTGGTGAGCCCTTACCGGAAAAAAGCCAAAAGACAAACAACAACTTGCATTTGAATCTATTCTACATATACCTTTAAACTGTCCAGATTTTTTGAGAATGTCCGGATTTTTGCCAAATATTTTTGATCTATTCATCATAAAGTTTGTGGTTTTCTGGCATAACAGTAAGGATTGAATTCATTAAATAATTACAGACATTTGAGTTTCACACTTCATTTCCTTTATAAAATACACAGTAACACAAACCCTTTTATAAAGTTCCTAAGAGCAATACTTGAAATCTGTCTCTATTATGGGGTCTTTGTCCCCACAATATTTTTGGCTTCTCCAGGTTTCTTGAGCTAACAGGTTATGAGGTATGATATATGCATATGTCTTATATTCCCTGTAATTATTTCCTGTTTGTCTTATCTTGTCAGATTGCAACTGTTGAATGCATACATGTATATATTTTTAAAATTCAGTAATGAAATATTCTACTGCATTGTGTAGGTACTGAAAAAGTATGAATGCTGGTCTGTCTTTTATTTTAAGAAATGCAAGTAATATTCTGTAGAAAACCTGAACAGCAAATCCTGAAATGTAACAATTCAAGGAAGTGTGAATTTGTTTTCTGCAGAACTTTGTCTAATGTACCATAATGAAGTAAAACAGCTTGTTCTTCAAAGGGGTATGTGCTGCACATTATTAAAGCCAAGTAGCCCCCACTTCTCTCCCCTAGCAGTCAATCTAACTACGATGTGGTGAGTGTCATTTCAGCCATTTTATACATGCAGCAAGAAATACTTAAGAACAAACAATTAAGTCCATTAGTTACTTCTCACAGAACCTGTCTTCTTGTAATAATTAGAAACGGTCTTATACCTTTTTCAGTGCAATGCTACACAATGCTTTATAACCTTATCTCTCAGCCTGGAAGCATAAAAAATCTGGACAATGGCCAATGAAAAGTATGTACAACTGGCCAACAATCATGATGCTGATTAACATAGAATTTGCATGCATAACCATGTAACCTTGCCCACTCAAGTGGAATTATTGGATACCAACATGAAGATTGAAGTTACTAAATAATAAATAATGGCAGGCATTTTAATTTCAGATGTCATATCCCTCAGAAAATACATAATAATGCAAAACCTGTTATTATAGCAGCTATCTGAATTTACAGGAGCAATATTTAAAATCTGTCCTTATTTTTGGGCCTTTGTTGCACCGTTATTTTTGGCTTTGTCCAGATTTCTTGCTCTTAGAGATTTAGAGGTATGATGTTAATTCAAACACTCTTACTCTTGTCAGCTTTCCAAGTTAACAGTACTAATCATTTAAAAAGCATCACTGACAATTTGTTCCATAACTGTTCTCGATTATGGCGGTAAGAGATTGAGATGTATAAAACAGGTTCTAATACATAAAGTGCTGAGCTTTAAAAATAATTTATCTAAACTGCATTTCTGATTTCACTGGGCAAAAGGTAAAGTATAGCTTCTATCACTCTGAAAAAGATAGGTTTACAAAAAAAGAGAGAGAGAGTGACAAAGTTTCTGTTATTTCACATTCCTTCAATGTTATATTATCGCTTTGGCCTGTTAAAAGTAGCATCGTAGGGGGAGCTGAAATAACAGCCATCAGACATTCTGTCTGTGAAATGAACAGCATATAAAGTCTTATCACTGATTTTTTCAGAACATCCTCGAATCTCTTCATATTTTGCCCTGTCCTTTTTTTTTGTTTGCTTTTTTTTTTAATTCTACTTTCTGGTAACTCGCTGAGGGTTACAGGCAGTCAACAATTCCAAACATAGCTTCAAACTTCTTACTGTTCACAGAATGCTTTATGATTCAAAACCTCGTCTTCTATAAACTTTTATATTGGTTAAGTTAATTAGAGCAGCATTTAAATACTGTTCCTGATATGGGGCCTTTCTTTCCTGAATGTTTTTACCATTGCCTAAAATTTCTCTGCAAAGAAGTGAAAGGCATATAAGCACACATACAAGCAATTTAGAGGACCTCCAATTCATCCACAGGTTCCTTTGGAAATTCTAGAAGAAACACTCTTGCTAAGTGAAAAAAAACAACCTGTTGTAGAGAGGTCATGCGGACTCCACATGGCATGCAAGTAAAGCTAATTACAACATACAGTTAAAAAAATAAAACTGAAATCTGCACAACAAATGTTGCACTAAAAATTATTACATCTAGTTAACCATTTCAGAGTCTATTGCAGTATCTTCAGCACTACATCCATAGTGTTCAGTTTGGTAAGTTGTACATATGAACGAAACTCGCCTCCAGCAGTAAACACACAATAAACAAGACCAAACTGCCGTAACGCCAATAACAAGTCCACCGATATCCAAAGATATTTATTCAATCCAACACAATGAGATAAGCGCTTTCGTCACTAGGACTTCTACAGATTAGAGATGCTACAGCTGGAGGGCTTTCAGCTGCAATTGGTGTTATTGGTGTTACGGCAGTTTGGTCTTGTTTAAGTTGTACATATGCTTTCAAGCAGACACGGATTTTACACATAGGATTTTCAAATGTGGAAAATTAGCCCAGCATACTTGTCACTTGCTAGTATTGCTTTAATCTGAAGGGCTTTGGTTTATTAAAATATGCCTACTTTTCATTAATTTCACTCTGCAAAGAAGATAGTTTCTGTTTAGTCCTTCAAACAACACTTTTAACTTCATGAATCTTATTACTGGTACTACAGTCCACTAATATGAAACAAAACTTTGTAAGCTACATCTTCCGATTTCTAGTCATTTAGTTTAACTATCTAACAGTTCAAGTGGCATCACTGCAACTAACAACCATAAAGTTTCATATCTATTCGCTTACCAACCACAATAAGACTTCTGGGTCACATGCATGCCTACAAAAATTTCTTTGGGAAAACTATTGGACACTAGGTAGCGAACTTGTAAAATGCATTTAATCATTTGTGTAATCTTTGCATGGAATGTGATTTGGAATAAAGCTGAAAGGTGAAATTTCAATATAATTGTTAATACCCTCATACCACTCCTGGTCACAGCAGACTTCATGTTGTCTACAGCTCGGCAATGACAGCAATGCAACCACGTATCTTGTACACAGAGACACTGTTCTTATCCAAGCTGCTCCTGCTGCAGCCTTCCTCAGTTGGCTGTGCACAGAGGATTGTCTGTATTTGCTACAAAGGGGTTGGGAGGGTGGCCTAATGGTTAAGGTGTTTGCCTTATGAACACAAGGTGCAGGGTTTGAGTCTCACAAGGGATAATTGGCTAGGCTTAAAATGGCTTGCAACGGCAGTTAGCCTAGTACTAACCTAGGAACAACATCCCTATGAACACTTGGCGCATTGCCACATCATCCTCTTTTGTTACCTACCGTGAGTTGTGGGCCTGCAGCCATAAACTTTTTTTTAGCTCTCTTAATTTACAGGTAGTCAGGGGTCAGGCACGATCTTATGATGCTGACATTATCATGCATGCCCCTGCATGTTGATGATGTTGCAGGATAAGCCGCTGATGTGTGATGACATCAGCATTATAAAAAAAATCTAAATAAAACAAAAAATCGTGATTTGAAGAGGCCGCTTAGGAATTCATGGCATTGCATTATTTTAGCCTCAAAAACCATGAAAGTCTGAGGAATTCGGTATGGTTGAGAGGTATGTTTACATCTCTAACTGCTAGTTTTATTTCATAACTGTATTACATACAGTCAGCATTACTGATATTTGAACATGCTAATAGGCCTACATTTACAGAGTTACCTGTACAGATTGCTATTTTCATATTTTTACTGACATTTTTATTTATTACTGTAACCTCTTAACAGAAAAAGCAATATTTTCTCTCTGTCATGAACAGATTGATGTCTGATTACATGAAAAGGTATTTATTTATTGATTTTTTTTAAATGCATTTCAGAATGTCACCTCAAGTACATATTTGCAGGTTACGATATATGACTGTTGAAGTACATGTACCTGTACAATGTTTTCCATTCACCATTCTATTTATATATATATATATATATATATATATATATATATGTGTGTATATATATATATATATATATATATATATATATATATATATATATATATATATTCAGCTATATATGGATAAACATTTTACTTACTTTAGAACCATTTTATTATATATATATATATATATATATATATATATATATATATATATATATATATATATATGTGTGTGTGTATATATATATATATATATATATATATATATATATATATATATTCAGCTATATATGGATTAAAATTTTACTACTTACTTTAGAACTCTGGCCTTCTCACTCAAACCTGATTAATCCACTTGACCAGCTGGTCAGCACTGTGATTTTGCAAGTCATCATACCAATGAAGGCACTGCTGACTACAGTGGGTTATACCTGTCAGGGTCGACAGGTGGTCTCTCAACTCCTGACAAATATCTGTTTTCTTCCATGTGCCTGTATGTGTGCACACCTAGATCTTCTCCAGGTATGAGTCATGCAGAAGGTAGGGCATGATTAATGTCTCTTTCTCAGGCCAGCCAAGACCATGGCCTCATGCCTTTATGGGTTGTGCCATCATTTGGAGAGCCAGAACCAGAATGAGGAAAGTATGGTGAGGGCTTTATTAACAGGGTTAGAACCTCTCCCTGTTGGGTGTGACATCACCTTTACCAAATCCTTTTTCACTTGCATTCTCATTAGACCAGGTATTGCTAACATTGGCAGGTTTGCAGTAACCAAAATGCTTTGTCACAACTTGTTTTTTCTTAAACAGAAATGCTTGCCACATCATATATTACAAATTGATTATTTCTAACTTTATCTAAATCAATTAGGTGTTGCCAGTAATATTTCTTCATAAAATTTACATTTTTTATGTCTATCCTTAGCAGCATTTGGTTTCATGTGTTAAAGTGGGACTTATCACTTTTTTTTCTTCATTTTGTTTAATAGGTAGTGGAGAAATGTCAATATTAATGTCAGGAAGTATTTCTAGGAGTCTTATGTATACACTACTTGTTAGGGTGTAACATACAGACCCGGATGGCCAGGGATTAACCTTCACGTTCATTACAACCTGACATTCAGATGACTCCATTTTGCATTTTACCAGAATATCTCCTAATTTTCTATTTTTCTGCAAGCAGCAGGTGTCTACAAACAGCTTGGTCTTGCTGTAGAGTGCTGCAGAGTTCAGAAATGTCTGCATCACATCCATACCTTTTCAGACTCATTGATGTAGGGTGTCACGAGCGTTCCAAATCACCAAAAATCCAGAATATGCTGATGTATTTGGTAACACATTTGTGTTATACTATGATTCACAGACATGCAGATAAATTAGCGTAATTTGCATACTAAACATATAAATTGTCCTGTATTTATGCTGTAAGGTTGAGCTGTGCAATGCTGATTCACAAGTAATTGAGATAGGCATGAAATTACTTAGCATGCCTCAGACATCCAAAAATAAGAAAAAAAGTTTATAAAGTAAGTAATAGTTATTAACAGGGCAATTAACAGTTCCTGTCATAATGTTTTAAAGGTCAATTGGAATGCATTTTGAACTGTATTGTGCTTTTACATTAAATGAGTGTTTAATTATGGAGAACTGCTTGCTAGATGTTTGGCATGTGCTTCTGCTCATTGAAAATGTAATAACTGAACAATGCATCATTGTTATTGTCCCTGCAATTTAGACCTTGTTATTGGAGTTGACAGTGTTTACTGTGCATAAGATAGAAATTCCGATGTGCAGTGAAAGTGCTGTTTTTCTAATGTCAGTGAAGGAAGAGTACTTGTTAAAGTCAGACAGCACTGTATGTTTGTACTGAAAAATCTGAAGTTGTGTTCTTTGAAATCACATTTGTGTTAGATTGTTTCTGTAGTTGTATTGGTGGCAGGCATTACAGGCTAGTGGTTTATACTTTAAATACTGATGTCATGCAGGCAGTACTGTGGCAAGTGTCTCGACAGCAGCCCCTTTATTTATTTATTTGTTGTTTTTTTTCCCTTTATAGTATAGTTATAGATAGAGAATAAGGGATGCAAGCATATATATGATAACTTTAGCCATGAGAAAAATTATGTACTCATGGCAGCACTTAGGACATATGGCAATCTGCTGAGTGGTAAAGGAGAACCTAGGCAAGACAAGAGGTGCAAAACTTGTAGCCAAGTAATTGTTGAACTCAATGCAGTTGGAGGCAAAGACAGACATTTAGCACATTGCAAGAAAAGGGCAAATGATATGGTAGGACATGCTAGAACAGGCCAGGCAGAGTGCAATTTCTAAGACAACTGGGGGGTTTGGGCCCTGAATCTTATTAAGTTAACACCAGATGAGGAATTCCTTCTTGAAGATGGTGCAACTGAAATAATTATAGGTGGAGTGGACACTGTTCCATAAATCCAAGATCTGCAGCAGCAGCATTTGCATTCATCCTGAATGTTGGTTTAAAAAATATAACTTTAAATGTCTAATGCTGAATGCTGACAGATAGAGCTGTAATTAAATATGTCAGCCTTGTACATCAGTTAATGAAAATGAAGGTAGACTTCATGGTAAGTGCCCCTGCTCCCATAAGCATGATATACCATATACTGCTGCAGGTTATCTCTTTTACAGAGTCAACATCAGAAGCAAACAGTTCAACTGTACCAATAAATATTGATGACATCAGCAGTAGAATAGGTTTTGATGATGATGATGGTGAGGAGGAGGAGGAGGATAATGTAGTTGTATTTATGAGGCATCCTGAAAGAAGCGTCAGGCAGTCTCCCAGTGTAAAAACAGACTGCCCCCTTGCAGCATGTTAATAAACTCAACAGAAAGTGACACTGCATCACAAAATCGAACATAGGCTAACATCTCACTAACACTTGTACACCAGGATCAAGCATACATTTCGACACCAGTGTATCACAAGCAGAAGAACTGTTTGAGGATGAAGTCAACAGTCTGAGGCCAATTCCCACACTGTCAACATTACAAAGTGGTGCTAGGTGCAGAAATTATTTTGAACTACCTCAGGAAACACATAAAGCTTCGGTAACACAACAGGAAATGTGCCATGACATAGTTAGGGCTCAAATCAGTACAACAGAGAGTCGGCTAGAAATGTTAGAGTCTCACAGGGTATTCAAGAAGATTTCCAACAGTACTTTGAATTGGCAGAGAGAAGGGATAATGCCATGGATCCACTGATGCTTAGCATGGTGACACACCAGACATCAGTTACAGCCTCCATTCCTATCCTGGTTTGGAAATAACAGAGTCAAGCCAGACTCAGTTTTACCAGGGAAAGGGGACAGGGAACAGTCCAGACACATGTGTGAAGATCACATGATAGTAACACTGTCTCTCAAGACAGCAGTGTTAGCAATTACAGTGAGCAATCACAACACATTTCTCATAGGCCATTTCAGCGGTCATCAACACCTAAGAGAACCTCATGTTCCGGGTTAAGCGTGTGGTCATGAAACATTGCCAGGTCACTGACGGGAGGATCACCATCATCCTCTAGATCACACCATTACACTAACTCCCCTTACAGTTCTCATGGTAGCCCTTTGTCCAGATCTGTTGACCATCACCAGGCCTATCAATAGGAGATGTGTATAACTCATTTGATCTGGAGCTACTGAAACTTAACTTCTTCTTCTTCTTTTGGCTGCTCCCATTAGGGGTGGCCAAAGTGGATCATCTGTTTCCATTTCTTCCTGTCCTCTGCATCTTGCTCTGTCATACCAACCACCTGCATGTCCTCTCTCACCACACACATAAACCTTATCTTAGGCCTTCCTCTTTTCCTGTTACCTGGCTGCTTCATCCTTAGCATCTTTTTCCCAATATACTCTGCATCCCTCCTCAGCACATGTCCAAACCAATCTTGTCTCTCTGGCTTTGTCTCCAAACCTTCCAACCTGGGCTGACCCTCTAATATACGTATTCCTAATCCTGTCCACCCTCGTCACACCCAGTGCAAATCTTAACATCTTTAACTCTGCCACATCCAGCTCTGACTCCTGCCTTTTTGTCAGTGCCACTGTCTCCAACCCATATAACATAGCTGGTCTCAATACCTTCTTGAAAACATTCCCTTTCACTCTTACTGGTACTCGTCTGTCACAAATCATTCCTGACACTCTTCTCCACCCACTCCATCCTGCCTGTACTCTCTTCTTCACCTCACTTCCACACTCACCATTACTCTGAACTGTTGATCCCAAGTATTTAAACTCATCCACCTTTGCCACCTCTACTCCCTGCATCCTCACGATTCCTCTATCCTCCCTTTCATTCACACACATATATTCTGTCTTAGTCCTGCTGACCTTCATTCCTCTTCTCTCTAGAGCATATCTTCACCTCTCCAGGGTCTCCTCCACCTGTCCCCTAATCTCACTACAGATCACAATGTCATCTGCAAACATCATTGTCCATGGGGACTCCTGTCTGATCTCGTCTGTCAACCTGTCCATCACCAGTGTAAATAAGAAAGGGCTCAGAGCTGATCCTTGATGTAATCCCACCTCCACCTTACACGCATCCGTCACTCCCACCGCAGACCTCACCACTGTCACACTACCCTCATACATATCCTATACCACTCTTATATACTTCTCTGACACTCCTGACTTCCTCATATAGTACCACAACTCCTCTCTAGGCACCCTGTCATATGCTTTCTCTAAGTCCACAAAAACACAATGCAACTCCATCTGACCTTCTCTGTACATCTCCATCAACACTCTCAGAGCAAACATCGCATCTGTAGTGCTCTTTCCTGGCATGAAACCATACTGCTGATCACTAATCATCACCTCCCTTCTTAACCTAGCTTCCACGACTCTTTCTGATAACTTCATGCTGTGACAGATCAATTGAATCCGTCTGTAGTTACTATAGCTCTGCACATCACCCTTATTCTTATAGATCAGTACCAAAACACTTTTTCTCCATTCCTCAGGCATCCTCTCACTTTTCAAGATGTTATTAAACAATATAGTTAAAAACTCCACTGCCATTTCACCTAAACACCTCCATGCTTCCACAGGTATGTCATCTGGACCACCAGTCTTTCCATTCTTCATCCTCTTCATAGCTATCCTTACTTCCTCCGTGCTAATCCACTGCACTTCATGGTTAATTATCCCCCATCATCAAGCCTTCTCTCCCTCTCATTCTCTTCATTCATTAGCCCCTCAAAGTACTCTTTCCATCTGCTCAACACACTCTCCTTGCTTGTGAGTATGTTTCCCTCATTATCCTTTATCACCTTTACCTGCTGCACATCTTTACTAGCTCGATCCCTCTGTCTAACCAATCAGTGCAGGTCCTTTTCTCCCTCCTTAGTGTCCAACCATTCATACAACTCTTCATACACCTTATTCTTAGCCTTCGCCACCTCTCTCTTTGCCATGCACCTCATGTCCTCATACTCCTGTAGACTTTCTTCATCTCTCTGACAATCCCACTTTTTCTTTGCCAATCTATTTTTTCTCTGTATACTCTCCTGTACTTCCTCATTCCACCACCAGGTCTCCTTGTCCTCCTTCCTCTTTCCAGATGTCACACCAAGCACCTTTCTAGCCATCTCCCTTACAAACTCTACTGTAGTTACCCAGCTATTCGGTAACTCTTCACTGCCACCCAGTGCCTGTCTTAACTCTTCCCTGAACTCCACTTCACAATTAACCTTTTTCAGTTTCCACCATTTGATCCTTGGTGCTGCCCTCACACTCCTCCTCCTCTTCTTGATCACCAGTGTAATCCTACAAACCACCATCCTATGCTGCCTAACTGCACTTTCCCCTGCCACCACTTTGCAGTCTCCAATATCCTTCAGACTGGCCCTTCTACATAAGATATAGTCCACCTGTGTGCATCTTCCTCCACTCTTGTATGTCACCCTATGCTCCTCCCTCTTGTTAAAATACGTATTCACCACAGCCATGTCCATCCTTTTCCAAAATCCACTACCATCTGACCTTCTGCAGTCCTTTGCTTAACACCATACCTACCCATCACTTCCTCATCCCCTCTGTTCCCTTCACCAACATGCGCATTGAAATCTGCTCCAATCACCACTCTCTCACCCTTGGGTACAGTCATTACCGCTTCATCCAACTCACTCCAAAAAATTTTTTTTTTCATCCATCGCACACCCAACTTGTGGAGCATATGCACTAACAACATTCATCATTATACCATCACTTTCCAGCTTCATAAACATCGCTCTATCCGACACTCTTTTCACCTCCAAAACACTCTTAGCATACTGTTCCTTTAGGATAACCCCTACGCTATTTCTCCTCCCATCCACACTATAATAAAACAATTTGAACCCACCTCCGATACACCTAGCCCTGCTCCCCTTCCATCTGGTCTCTTGCACACACAATATACCAACCTTCCTTCTGTCCATCATATCAGCTAGTTCTCTCCCTATACCAGTCATACTGCCAACATTCAAAGTTCCGAACCTCACTACCACAGTCCTAGCCTTTACCTGCCTTCAGGCATGCCCTCACCCTCTTTTCCTCCTTCGGCCAACAGTAGCCCAATTTCCACCAGCACCCTGTTGGCCAGCAGTACTGGTGGCAGTTATTCTTAACCCAGGCCTCAACCCATCTGGTATGTATATCTGTACTGTTGTCCACATGTATGATTTGGCAAAATGTTATGCCGGATGCCCTTCCTGACGCAACCCTCCACATTTAACCGGGCTTGGGACCGGCACAAAGAAATGCACTGGCTTGTGCATCCCCAGTGGCTGGGCTGAGCCACTGAAACTTTACATTTCTTTATAAGTATGTGTGTGTAATGAAACTAAGGATGATTTGGTCGGGGGGGGGGGGGGGGCTGGCTGGACATATATATGAAGTCATTCTCTTTCCAGCTATTACTTTCACCATATTCTGAAATTGCAATGTTGTGCATTTGTGTTTAAATGTGTCTGTGTTGTAGGGGGAGGGAAGTCTATGCACATATGTTAACTACATACATACCTCATCACTACACCAGTGAAGAAAAATTCTGACCTCATTAATAATTTACATGACTGTAAAAAGAAGTCTGGCATACAGTGCAACATATTCTTTATGGATGAAATGGAAATGAAAGATACATTTTTCACTGCTGAGAATACCACTTTCTATTAGATACTAAATACATTATTTAAAAAAAAACAGCTATTAAATACAGCATATGCAACTTTTTTTTTATTTATTGATGTGCTGCCTTTCACCATCACTGCACAGGAATCAGCCAAACAGCTAGTAATAGAAAAAAAGTATTTTAATGATGAGAGAAAATGTCAGATGAACAATGACAGTAGATCATACATCACACAGCATAGCCCACAGGTATCATTGCTTGCATTCTTTGTGCTCTATGTGTGTGTGTTTTTTTTTAAAGGAAACACTAACCTGAATGTTCTAGTCCATAGTTATGTACTAGATGTCTCCTCTTATCCTGTGCAGCCACATGCAGTGCATGAGTCTGCCGCATGGGGTCACTTAATTCTGGGGCTGGCTGGTCATCTTTAGCTATAGTGGGACTAGAACTGAGAGCTGCAGTGACAAAATGGGTCACTTCACTACCAGACTGGTGCAAAATTATATTATACAGAATGTAACAGGCAGCAAACTTCCTACACGTAGCTGGGTTATACTGACTTTCAGTGACTGAAATTCTGGTGTTTATTGTAATTAGATATCCAGTATTCTCATGTTTTCCATTATAATATTTATTATTAAATATTTCTACACCTTCCATTGTGGCTGTTCTTTTACGGAATACTTTTAACATCTTAAGAGTATTTATGCTTACTTTAGTGACACTGTGGCCACTCCTGAAAGCCTTGCTGCATTGGTCAAATTCTGACATTTGCATTATTATTAATGTTACTCATTATAATTGGGTACCCTTGTAAGAACCTTAGAGTAGCTGACTGATGGCAGAATAATTACCTTATAGTCTGGGCAGAGGGGGTGCAGCTGGTAAATCTGTGCCAGCCTTTCCTAAGTGTGTATGTGTGTGTGTGTGTGTGTGTGTGTGTGTGTGTGTGTGTGTGTGTGTGTGTGTGTGTGTGTGTGTGTGTGTGTGTGTGTGTGTGTGACAATCAAATATCCAAGTGTGTGTGTGTGTGTGTGTGTGTGTGTGTGTGTGTGTGTGTGTGTGTGTGTGTGTGTGTGTGTGTGTGTGAACTGCTTGGAACAGGAACACAGAGCTCCAAAATGGTCAGTGTAGAGTCTTGTTTGGGGCCTGGAGAGAGACAGAGAGTCCAGCCCCAGATCTGCAGGATTTTCCCTGTGCACTCTTAAAGGAAATTGTGCTTGGTACAGAGAGCTGCATCTGAAAATACTGTGTGTATCCATTTCTGTTCTAAGTGGCCATCCTTCACTGGTGCCAGTGGTGAGGATTTAGTCTCCTTCATTACTGGCCTGCAGTAAGGACTGTCACAAATCACATTACATGTTTGATACAGGGATGTGTTATATTTCTCCTCTGCAGCTTCAGGTGGATTTATCACTACAGTTATCTGCCATGGTTCCAGTGGATACCTGGCATCCTCTTACATTTAAGAAAAGAGAGAGAGAGAAAGAGAGAGACAGAGAGATGGGGAAAAGGGAGGGAAGACAAAATAAGAAAATACAGATTAATATACAGCAATTACCTTTCAAATTAATAACTATGTACTTAAAAATTCTTAACTTGTCAGCAAGATAACCATTGGGCATCTTACCGTGCAAAAAGAGGTGGTAAAATGAGCTGATATGCCAGATGTGGAAATCATGTGCACTACCAGGATACTGAGCAGAGATGTTGGTGATGTGCCCCTATGCATCATATACTGTCTGGCAATTAATATAATGGAAGACATTCTTTTTGTGGTACCACTCACCCTGTGAACTAGGAGGGGCCCTAATTCTGGCATGGGTACAATCTATCACACAGACTACCTCAGGGAAACCTGCCATCCCTTAGAAGGCACTTATAATCTAAGCTAGGTCCTGAGGTGACACTGGGAAATAGATATACTGATCTACATGTGGCACCACTATACCAAGGAACTCCTTCACTATCCTCGAAGCAGAAACTTATGAGACCCCAAAGGTGTCCCCAGACTGTAGATCCTGTAGCAAGTGTAGTGGGGGCAATACATACTTTGGTGTCCACAGGAGTAGGAAGTCCACTCATTCTCCAGTGCCCCTACAGGGGGTCAAAAATTTCTACTAAGACCCTTATAATGCCCCTGTCCACTCTAAACCTATCAAGGATTTCCTGATTATCAAAGTTGCAATCCTTTGCTTATATTTCCATCTTTTTAGTGGGTAGGAGCCTCTAGGCCCAAATGGTTTTGGCCCAGCTGATAGAAGTTCTGACCTAGAATTAGCAAAGCTCACTGCAAGAGATAACATTTTTGCCAGATGCAACTCTGGTCCATTAGGGTAGTCTTCCCTTTTTATACTACATCTGCTTCAGGCGTGGGAAAGCAGAAAAAACTGACGAATTGCAACTGGTGTAAAATTGCCTTAATTAACATAACGCCATTTGTGTTACTTCTCATTACCACTTCATTATCTGCTCATTTGCATACCGTCATTCAGTGACACCACAGATTGGAGGAACTGGCCCCTATGAATCGTGGCTTAGCTGCGCCTGTCTGTACGCTCCCCCAAGTCCACTAACACATTTGCATTACTGATTATGAATACCACCCTTAATCAGATCAGATTCCTTTTTTAATCCAAACTCATGTAACCATTTATTAGCCAAAATTGTTTTTGAAAGCCGATACTCATTGAAATTCAGGTAAGGCAATATTTCACTTAAACATAAGTTAACTTTTTAGATCTCACATAAGGAGTGAATGTCTTCAACCAAATGAGACATGTGATATAGTGGAGTAGTATTAAGGTCATGTATTTCCACTTGCAAAACAATTAAGCTAAGTGACCTTCACATATGGTAATATCAATATTAGGAAGCCAATTCCTGTTTAGACCATCATTGCTACATTTACAATATTGAACTATGACACTTTCCACAGTCAAGGTTTTTGCCCAAATGTGAACTATATGATCCATATTATTAGGTATCCTGTTTAATATAAAGAATTCTGTAATAGACGGAAGTCCTTATAAATCAGCAAGTGATGTTTTGTGACTTAGCAACTTAAAATAGGATTTTATTATCCCACCAATCCCAATTAAAATTAGTTTCCTAATAAAGGATATCTTTATGAGCTTGTAAGTAAATAAACATAAAGACTCCTTGCAGCAGCATTGCTCATCCCATGTTGTACCCCATGTTATATCCATTCACAGACACAGCTGCACTATAAATATAACAACATACATCCCCCATCCAGTTGTCCTAAGAACTGCCTGCATAAGCAGTCCAAAAAATAAAGAAAAAATAAAACTTTAGTGCCCTATTAATTGGGGAACACACTGTTTTTGAAACAAAACAAAAAAAAATGTTATTCCTTTAGGAAATTAGTTGATATTACAAAATAAAGTTTCAGATCTGTCACTTACAGATATGGGTCTGTATATACACACACACACACACACACACACACACACACACACACACACGCACACACATACGAATATACACAAATATGTGTGTGTGTATATGTGTATATATATATATATATATATATATATATATATATATATATATATATAGATAGATAGATATATATATATATATACTTACACACAGAAGACCCTCTGCTGGTGTCCTAATCCTGCCTGCACACAGCCCAAGAAATAAAGAAAAAAGAAAAGAAAACATTACTGCCTCATTGACCAAGGAGCACACTAGAGTTAAAACAAAAATGAAGTATTTTCTTTCCCTTCAGAAAGCTAGCTTTTATTACACAGTAACATTTCCAAGAGGAGCAGAGCAATACAGTCCTGAAATCTGCAGCATTTTTTTGGAGTGCAGTGCTGAACAACATGGCATTCCCCAACAAGTGGAAAGATAACGGAACCTACCATAGTAAATATGATGGAAAGTGAGTACAGAGTATCTTGAAGAAGGCACATTAGTAGGTGCACCTCAGTAGTGGCAGAGTTAGATGCAGTGCAATGCAATAGCAGGGAAAAGGGTATCATCTGGTCAAAAGCTGAGGGCCATGAATGACACAACATGGACTGAAGTGATGCATGCATTATCACATCCAGGCTATATATGCAGTGCATGGACTGGTTGCACTGCATCAGATATAATCTTACAAATGCAGGCTATGGGGTGAGCAGGGAAAAGTTGTCATAATTTTTACAGGGATAGCTGAGGAACATAGTCACAGCTGACTGCAACCGTATTAGATGGGGCGTGACACAGAATGGGTTGGGGGGGGCCTTGAATTGAATAGTAACTAGAACACTACGACAAGGGGTAGGGATAAGGGGGATGAACATTCCAGCTATATTTGCTGGAGGTTGTGACAAGTCAGGAAATGCATCCTGCAGTGGTGGGGTGAAGCTGCATTGACAGGCATGTTGAGTTACATGACTATGATCTGACTGGCAAAATGTACTGAGTTAGCCTGAATGTTTGGGTTACATGATGTCAATGGCAGGGAATGGATACAGTTACATGATCATGATCTGACTTGCAGTGGTCAGCAATCATAAGCACTGCTAGCAGCCTGTGTCCCACAGGTGACTGCTGAGGGTTTGAACTACAAGAACATGTGCATACAAACTGAAGAGGGATCCCAGACATTTGCTGTGGGATTGTCAGCAGTCATGGCCTGGAAAATGCACATCAGTAAGCATGGCAGGATGACAGTGAGGCTGTCCAATGGTGTCAGTAGTCAGACTTAGGACAGTCTGTGTATGATCTATCCCCATGCTGTCCCTCCCAACAGCATGGTAGGTATGGCTTTAAGTGACCTTGCCAGTATTTTCTGCTCCCAATCACAATACTCCATGTACACTCCAGTACATTTGTTGTGCTTCATCACAAATCCCCAGACCACACTTACAATCTCCAGTAAGCTGTAGATAGCAGCCAACTGAGTCTGCATAATGGAACTTCAAATGTACTAGTCAATGCAAAGTACCGCAGCCATATTATGTGTGGACCAGGACTGCATCTCACTCCTCACATTTACTCCCTGTGCTGTTTATGTATATCTCAGAGGTGATTTGCTTTCGCTATGCTGTGTGAGCTGGGGACATAGTTGAAGACAATGGGAGATCCTTTGGAAGAAGTTGTCATTCTTTAATGACACTGTGTGCTCAGCCTGTACCTCTGCAGGACTTTTGTTATGTTAGATGTACGTGATTACCTTAAGCTTTACTTTTGTAGACAATGCCACTAATCCATCCGACCATGTGACTTGCATTTTGCTACCATTATCAGCTACCTATGTCAGGCTAAAATTATCCCATTGTTATCCTGTTGTACTGCACTCTTCAGCAGTGGAACCTTTGAATGCTTGAATGTACATGACACCATCATTTTTACACACACACACACACACACACACACACACACACACACACACACACACACACACACACACACACACACACACACACACACACACACACACACACACACACACACACACACACACACAAATCTCCACGTATTCTTTATCTTGCATCTTACTGCAAATTAAAATACATGGATTGCATAATTGCTGCACATACCTTATTGCAGATGTAACAGCAGTTGCATACCAAGTCTGTGGAAGAACAGATGTGCGGGTAGGCTTTGGTCACTCCTTCTGTTCAAATGCATTGATGTTTGCTGCACTGTACTGTACTAGGCATTACTGATAATGTCTCTGACTGACTAAATGGTGGTTAGTCCATCTCCCCAATGTAAGCCACACTCAGAAACGAGAAGCCACTTTTCCTACCTGGAAAGTGTCAACAAACACTCCTCAGCCTCAGTGGGATACTTCTGGGTCAGCTGCTCATTCCTGTGGTGGATCTGTATGTCAAAAAGTCCTGTTGCTTTTGATCTTCACACCTGTTCACAATTTCTGTACTGTACCCATGGGCACAGGCTCCCATACCCACATATGAATGTTACTGTACCCATGGGCACAGGCTCCTGCTCCTGCATATGAATCTTACTGTACCCATGAGCACATGCTCCCACACCTGCATGTGAATCTTACTGCCCATGGGCACAGGCTAACACACCAGCACATGATCATACTGTACCCAGGGGCACGTGCTCCCTCAACTGCATATGAATCTTACTGTACCCATGGACACAGGTTAACACACCAGCACATGATCATACTGTACCCATGGCACATGCTCCCACACCTGCATATGAATGTTACTGTACCCATGAGCACATGTTCCCACATCTGCATATGAATATTACCGTACCCATGGGCACAGGCTCCCACTCTTGCATATGAATCTTACTGTACCCATGGGGACAGGCTCCCAAACCTGCATATGAAGCTTACCGTACCCATAGACACACGCTCCCACACCTGCATATGAATCTTACTGTACTCATGGGCACAGGCTAACACATCAGCACATGATCAATACTATACCAGTGGGCACAGGCTCACACACCAGTACATGGTCATACTATACCCAAGGTCACAGGCTCCCATACCTGTAAATGAATCTTACTGTACCCATGGGCACAAGCTAGCACACCAGCACATGATCATACTATAACCATGGGCACAGACTCGCACACCTGTATATGAGTTTTACTGTACCCATGGACCCAGGCTCCCACACCAGTATATGAATCTGTTTATCAGCCATTGTTAGTGCTATGCAGAAGATCCCTCTTAAAATGTGTAATCAGACAGCAACATGTGGCCCTGGAATCTCAAATGCTCTGCACTGTGTCCTTTACAATGCTTTCATTATACATGGCTGTCTCCACCCTAAAACTACAAGGAAACAGAAGATGTCATAACATTATTATTGGTTCCTTTTTATATGTAAATCACACTGTCTGCCTCACTGTCACTGACACCCACCATTGTCCTTCTTGATCTTGCTGATGCCCTTTAGACAGAGCTTCTGCCCAACCTGTCTAAGTCCTATCTTTTCTCTACAGCGATGCAAGTCTTCAGACTCACTCTTGATAGTGCTGTATTCTGTAGTTGTACAGCACTGAGTAGGACTGCACAAGATAGTACTGGTTCTTCGCATCATATTAAGAAGGACCACTTAGCACAGTTAATAAGGCTACTTAGGGTCAATGTTTCTGAATCGCTACTACAGTCAGAGCTGTACTTGGGTATTTTGGCAGCCTATGAAAGTCCTCAGTCTAGAGCCACATCAACTTTCAAGTTATAAGAAAAAATGAAGTTTTCAACCTGAGGACAAGAAAGAACAAAAATTCTTTAAACTCTTTCACCTGTGGAAAACCACTTGTTACACATAACAAGTGGCTGGTTACGTTTTAACAACTTAAAATCATACACCAAGCATTGAAGTGCTTCAGACTTGATCACAAATTCAGTATTGGCATTCATTTCTGAATGTCAGTATTATACTGCCAACTGTCTGGCTTCTGCTGATTACATTGCCAAACAACTTGTACCCAGGTCATCTGCTCCCTTTGGCATATACCACAACAAGCAGGTACTTACAAACTCTCAACTAGATTAAAAACAACTTATAAAAACATAAATCTGAGAGTTTGAGTCTCTCTCTAAATAGAGCATGAATTTATTAGATTAAACTATTTCATCCACAACACATGAAATACTTCCTCATAATCTAAATCATGCAGCAAACACTTCTGTTTAAAAGCTAGACAGTTATGCCATCAAACAGCATGCTAGCTGCTTATTCTGTTCAGTGAAAATTAAGAATACAAGACTTTTCTAAATGTTTGAATCATATTACAAAGATAAAATTAAAATAAACTAAATGTGTTTGTATGGCATGACATTTTGTTATCATAGTAAAAGAGCATTTTGGATTTTTTATTTGCTAAAACTTTGTAGATTTTTTATGTAATATGATTAAGTAACCCCAACAAATGTCACTGAAACAAAAGTAACCACCAGTTAATTAATGAATAATTACAAAAAGAAATAATAAATATAACTGTTAAATTACTAGCCATAGAAATAGTGTCATTTAATTAAGGTTCAACTGTAGCATTCAGTCTTGACTGCTACACAGCCTCTATTTATTCCATGGAGGTCTTCCACTGAGACAATGGGACTGAGAAAGGTAGAATTTATAAGATGACATTGAGAAATTAGAAAAAGAAGAGATGTACATATTTACAGGAAGAAGTACAGTGGAAACCAATAGATTACGGGTGCAAATGGATTGGTGCATGAGGAAATTAGCTGTCAATTAAGTGATATGTCTTGTGTTATGGCATTTGTACTTTTATTGTTCAAACAAGTACTGTATGAGTTGGGGATGGAACTTAGTGTAGTCAGTGTTCTTGGTGAGATATTGTGGAAGTGATTGCTATGCATTTTACTATATGGGGTTTGGAGAGTAGAGCTTACAATACCCTGGCTTCTGAGGTTGTATGTTGGGTGGTAGTGAAAAGTTTCATTGCAAGTGGAGAAGTGTCATCATTGTAAAGTAATTGGAATAGTTGGGAGCAAAGAAATATATTGGACTTAGTTTGTAGTGGAAGTCAGTTTACTTTGGATAAAGTAAGGCAAATGTGTTCATGGTGAGGAAAACTGTTGATGCAGTGACATTTGTCTCTAATATCACAGGTACACAGGCAGCCTGTAAATGGTTCATCTCCCAGGCCCTTTCATGTAAATGTGTCACCTCCCAAGCCCCTGCTTACAGTTATCAAAGGTATCAGAACTAGTCAGAGATTTCAGCTGCATGGTCAGGCTTAAAAAGGCTCTTGTAGTTTTTATTCTTGGTCATTGAACAAGTAAAGGAGGATGTAAGGAGTGGCCATTGGCCATTGAAGTTAGAGGGAAGGGCAGCTGAAACTCTGTGATTGTGTTCATCCTGGGTTGAACAATCACAGTAATTTAAAATGTATTTTAAAACTAAAATCACTTGACAGGTGATTTTTTTTTGTACATAAACAATTAATCTTATGTACATCCATATACAGTGTGTTTTTCTTGCATACATATGCAGATATGTTTTCTATTGTTCATATGTATTTTTTAGTATAGACTCCCTTTGAAGGGTTTGTTTTTTACAGTTGACTGTGGCTGTTTTTTGTACATGGCTTTGTGTGAATTTATAAATTGGCATATACACCTTTAAAACTTATGAAGGCAAGGAGGATGTGATGTCATTGGACTAGTTTTATTTATGTTTTAATGAAACAAGTATTCTTTGTCTGAAGAAGTTCACATATTTTGTGAATGAAAGCGCTAACGAAATAAATCTTTAAAAATTTCTGTTGGTTTCTTCTTTTTAGCCATCTGGCTTGGAAACTTAGAAAACAGCTAGAATAACAGGGTTTGTGTTAAAATGCATTTTCTAAAGGATATGAAATCTGAAACTCAAATTTATGTTATTATTTAGTGATGTCATTCCCCAGATCATCCTAGTGATTTGCCAGAAAACCACAAATGTTATGAGGAACAGACAAAACATATGAGGCAACAATGTGGACGTTCTGCAAAAATCTGTACATTTATGATGTATGGGCCTGGTCAAAAAGCTTGATGGAGATGGGAACTTTGGAAAATCTTATCTTAGTACCTTTTATTTTTTTGAGAGGGGGGGTCATACTTTTGTACTCTTCCATTCATTGAACACTGTAGTGTACCTTTTCTTATTAGTACTATGCTTCTGTTTGCTATGCAGTCCATTGCTGAGACTGTTAGTACCCACTACATGTCTAATTAGTTATTTTTCTCATCATGCAGTGACCTTCCTCCCTCAAAAATAGCACTACACAGGCACACAGCAATTGTTTTTAAATTCCAGCCACTGTGTTTTATACTGGTAAGAGTACTAATTTGAATTGTTTATGCTTCAGCTAGCTCTATTTTGCTACTAATAATATATTTATAAGACCAATGTTGGTACTTCTGGAGATTCTTTTGTTGTTGTTGTACTTTACATGGCATAGGCTTTGTATTCCAAAAAGGATTTATCCTTCTGTTAGTCTGAAGATGCAAGCAACTTTTATTTTGTTCTTAAAAAGGTATTTTATTTTGCTCCTAACTCCAGGTGAAGTTTTTATGGTTTCAGTTGTTCATGTTAAAACTGATATTTTAATTAATATGGAATGATTGGTAGTATATGGCACAATAAGGGGTAATTATGTGATTACTGGAATGGAGACAGGGCACAACTCATGTTTTAATGAGATGGGGTGGGTTTGGCATAATGATTAAGGTCCAACTGTAGATGCACTAATAAGGGAGGCAGCCATAAAAACCAAGCACAGCTTAGTGCGAAACATTGATGTCATCAGTGTAATAACCCACCAGTTCAAAATTCTGAAGTACCAATGTATTACAGATACACTTAAAATAAAAAGGTTTGGCAAACTTATTGCTGAAACACATGAACACATACATTTGCAAAACATTTTCATTTTAAGTGTATTTGAAATAAAATGGTACTTCAGAATTTTGAACTGGTGGAATATTTAATTGGTGACATCAATGCTTCTTGCTGAACTATGTTTGGTTTTCATGATTACCTCCCATCTACAGTTGAGTGTTATTTTTTAAATATTTTTTTGTTTGTGGGTAATGGTTAAGGTCTTCACCTCATAGACACAAGGTACAGGGTTTTAATCTGACTGGATAAGCTTAAAATGGCCCTTCAGGGCACAGTATTCATCTATAAACCTATAAACTAGTCCTATCCATCTGTGAAGACTGTTAAGGGATTTGCTAGGCTGGAAAATGTGACAAAAAGTAGGCATATGCAGGAAAAGGGTGAAAATTAATATGGGAAGAATGAAGTGGCTTCATTTCTATAAATTGAGTGTGTGTAGCTAGTAGAATCCAAGAGGGAAAAACAAATATATAAGATATGGCTGCACACCTCTCAGCTGTTTGCAGTTTCACAGAATGGTCAGATATTTGCCTCAGATTTTTGTTTAGTCTCTCATAAAATTGTAGTTACCTGGAAAAAAGTTGAGGATTACTGTCACTAAATAAACGCATGCCAATT